>NW_027497033.1:0-162706 GCF_021521415.1 Bidens hawaiensis | reverse complement strand
AGATCAAGCGTATAGCTTAGAGGGTGATCGCTGGCCACAAACTTGCAAGAGTCAGCTATTTGTTCACATTCAAGCCTTCGTTCCCCACGTTCGAGCTAGTCGAATCAGTACTTATTGTTATACCGTTCGTGCCCCTCAGAGCCACTTAACTCTCTTTCAAGAACCAAAATCCTCAGTTAATATACTGAAATGAAAACTTTTAAAGATGTTATAGAGGGTTGATATGACAATCCTACCGCTCCTTCTGATAATGGTACAGAAAAAAAACTAGAGCATGACAAGTTGGATGAGTCAAACATAATGTCTCTTATTATAATCAGTTACTTATTTAAATAAATGTTATCACTAAAGTTATTCTAGATTCAGTTTTTCCTAAGACTAATAAAACAGCTCTTAAGTTGCATGCATTCTTTCTAAATTCCAACTATAAGGTTAAATGGTATCTCTAAATACATCATAATGTACAATACCATGACCCAAAAAATTAAGGGCTTACACATGGTAATAAATACAATTTTCAGTACATTACATACTTATTTCTTTTTTCACTAGTATCATTTGATGTCTAAAGAATCAAAACTATAACACTTAAAAGTACCAAAGGAAACTGAGTGTGTTGATCAGCAACATATGTAAAAGAAAAAGAATTGCCAGTATTGGAAAATAAGATGCTAGTCAACTCACTACCACTAAAACCTATAAGAGGATAATTCTAAGGTTCATAGACAAAATACAAGTATTGATTCTAGCTTTAAGTTCTCTAAAGAGAAGTCTAATTGCAAAAATATGTCATTAGATTAGGCATAAGCAACAAGACTATCCATAATTCAAAATAATATCTGGCTAAAATAATAGCCGTACATTAATGCTATTTAAGTCTGATAATACTAATATTCCAATTAACACATGATTGGTTGAGTCTAGTTCTATATTTTTCTTTATCGATATCAACAAATAACTAACATGAGTGTTATTGACAAAATTTGAATGTTAAGGCTATTATAACCATAATAGATTGTCTTATGAGTACACTTTATGATACCTTACAGATTCTGAAGATTAATCGAAATTTAGTACCAATACTTAAGCTACATTATGATAGTTGAAATGTTTGCATAGCCAACATAAAGTCACTCTTACCTAAAAAGCCTATATTATTTGTTATCAATATCTGGATAGAAAAATTTATAAGATAAAACTAGATGAGAATATACAATTTCACAACTTTTGTTATCATGTAAATGAAAATTAAACAAAAGACAAATGAGACCTATAAATTCAACCATTAAAAACCATATTTCATGAAATCATGATATGGCTGATGAAGATGATTTTTCATCTAATCTCATTGTGATTTTAGTTTATGTGTTAGATGCCTAAACATTACTTAACTTAAGGAATAAGTATGGGTCCACCAGAAGTTATATTTCACTGACATACGTAGAATTATTCAAAATAGAATATTCATACATAATTCATTTATCATTTAAAGAATGTCTACTTGTATCTAATCTGACTTGTATGGTCCACGGTCTTATAGAAATCCATTCATATATTTACTTAATATAATTTTTCCTAAATATGTCCATAAATTTATTATGACATCTAGACGTTAATGAAATCAAATCAAGTCTAATATATATATATGACAGATTCTCACGTCACGTACATCATTGAAACTTATATTGTATTTTTTCTAGAGGTATTAAATATTAGTGGGAGCCTTAAGTGTCTCATTCATAACTTACAAGATTTGCAAGTGATGTGGGAGTGAAAACTTGATATTATCTCAATTTACACCTCTTGTACAATACACTGCTCAATCACAAACTATTCAATCAAAACTTATCTCTTTAGAATTTACTACTACTCCTACAAAAGTTTCATTGTTTCTTAAATGTGGGCATACATCGACTTCTTACTAAAATAGTCCTCACAAAAGAAACTACGATGACTTACATCATTAACTTGTTTTTCTGCTAGAATCTGTTGGTCTTTAAATATTGACCCTAAGCATGCTAATTTCTTAAGGATTTCTAAGGTCAGTGGGAGCAGTAAAAGTCCTTATAATAACTTAATAGAAGTACAAGAGGCGGGGCGGGGGGGGGGGGGGGGGGGAAGAGAGTCATTAAATTTTATTCCAAATTTAACTCCAATTACACCTCTTGTACAATATACTACACCGACTCTTACACATTTAAAAATCCTGAAAATGATAGCAACCTAACCAAGAGCTAATCTATAATATACTGAGACTTTTAAAATTACCAATAATCAACTTAGAAGGCCATCTAGGTTTTAAATTCTACTAACATTGATGATTATGTAACCTCCCTAACTAAAGTTGAAATGGATGTTGGAAATTTTAATGATCCTACATCTTCTAATTAACCATTAATATCAATCAATCTTCTAAATGAGATAAAGCTATTATTAGCAAAATTGACTTCATAAATCTGAATAAGATTTGAGATTTGGTTGATCACTTAAGAGTGTTCATAACTAAACTAAATCTCAATTAAAAAAAAGTTAAGACACTAAGAAACATAATTGATTGTTAAAGGTTATACTCAAGGAGAAACCAATTATCAAAGAATCTTCTTACATATATAACAAAATATTTCTTTAAAGATCATTATTGTTCTAGTAGCTTATAATACTTGAGAGCTACATTAGATGAACATTAAAACAACTTTCTATAACAATCGGCTTACATATTTATATGTTCATAAAACAACCTAAAAGTTATAAACTAAAGGTCAAAGAACATTTAGTATATAAGCCAATAAAATCCATATATGGGTTAATGCAAACATCAAAATGTGATGAAATCTTTATACAATTATTTTTATCAAAAACCAAGTGAATTAGTGTACCTACCTCAATATGAGTTGGAGCAACTAAAAACAAACTTGCCCTTATGTAGGTGACATTTTTCTAACAAGTATATGTTACATAAGTCAAAACATTGTTCATGCATACTTTGATATTATAGATCTCAGATATATTCCTTACACGTGTAACAAACAATACTGCTCTACTTTAGAGGATAACATGATCGCATACATTATTTATGCTTCATTAAGTAGAAGCCTTATATAAGTTCAAGTCTATACTCGTTTAGATATTACTCAAATTGCAACACATAAGATATGTCTAGATTAATGTGAAACGTCTAAAATAGTATTAAGATATCATTAAAGAAAATGAAAGACAATTTATAAGAAGAAGTGAGAATTCAAACTGGTAGATTACTCTAAACTTTGTCATATTCAGAGATAAGAAAATATAATTTTTAGGATATATTCTTATGTCATCAGATAAATCTATCTCATGGACGAGTCATAATGAACCGATAACAACAATCTAAGTTATAATGACATAATATGTTGATTAATCACAACACAATGAGCATTACATGTTGTTGAAAATTTATCAGTGTACTCATAAGTTTATTAACTCCATATAAATTATATATTGAAGATTTACTATGATAAAGTCAGCTACTATGTTTTCTCAAACAATAACAGTTCGAGAAGTGCTGAATTAAAATTTTGATATGAAGTTAATTATTCGTTTATAAACGAATTATGGAATCTAAATTTTGTATCGAATACTTTCATAATATGCTTAAGAATCCAATAACTAATGGTGTCACCCATAAGTCTTATGAAAGCGCATAATAATTAAGACGGTATTACTAATGACCATGTATAATTGCATATCGTACTATGAATGACTAATTATTAATTTCCTCAGTTTTGAATTTTTTACGTCTCTTAATATGTTCTTCATGCATAATGACATATAGACGAATTAATATACAAATCAAATGTACTGAAGGGCTTACTTGAAAATTTAGATCATAACTACGTAGGTTTTAAATAAGGAATGAAGTATGATTAATGGGGGGTCTTGAGCTGATGTTAAATTCAATGACTCTATTTCTCTGCTCTGATTTAAGTTTAAAGCTAAAATGAGTGTTAATACCTGTCAGGCGTATCTAATACTCATAATAAATTATTATTCGGCTAAATGAGAGAATGTAAGATTAAATATATAATTATATATGGCCATTACGTTTCTTTTATAATTACCCGTTGTACTCCTATTCTATTTGATCATACCTTCAATATTTTCACTAATCTATATGATCATACCTTCAGGAATATCCGCAGTCATGGCAGCAACAATTGCTGCTTGCCTGAAGTCACCAATTTCTAATTAGATAGATATTTTGTTATTTCTCATTAAATAAACTAATCCGAAGAATTATACTAGCATTTTATTACCTTTGCCGTAAAGAACATGAGATGAAATTCCTATCAGATCGAGGGCACTATATTCGTTCAGCATCCCTGCCCTCGATCATTGTTTTTAATTTTCGAGAGCACCAATTCCAACATCTACATCAAATATCGACATAATGAGATTTGGTAGAGGATGAAAACGATAAAGAAAACAGTACAACAAAAACTTTCTGAGGGGTATCCGATCGCATATCACAGTGATTTTCTCATATATATTCTGTTGGTAATGCTCTCTCACCAAACCAACAAAAATTTGAAATAAGACGCTATTTTGAAAACTTTCTAAATTTTATTCATATATTTATTAGCAAGTATAAATTAGATAAATTACATAAATATACATTAAACACAAATGTATTGGTTACTTTAGGAAAATAAAAATGGAAATTAAACTTTTTTTAAGAAAGGAAAAAATAAATTAAAGTAATTGAAAAGGTATTAAATTCAAAAATATAAAAATAAAAAATTATTATGATTCTAGAAGAGTATGTAAAGGTAACTCAAATCTTGTAGTCTTTAAAAAGTTTTCATTAATATATATAAATTAGTTATTTTAACTGGTGCTTGTGTCGGGACAATTGATAAAACCCCAGCATTAAAACCCGGGGTTGGTAAAACTTGAACGTTACGAAGACGAGTCGACGCGAATTCGGTCGGTATCGATTACGTTCGCGGTGATAGAACAATCAAAGATGAAGACACAGTGTGTGATTACAATCAGAAAGAAAGAAAGAAAGATCGAAAAGGGAAGCAGACTCAAGTAGGGTCGGCTCTTGAGGTGTGCTACAAATTATCGGTTAACCATTAGCTATTAATGTATCAAATTTATTACTATATTTTTGTAATGTTTATTGTTATAACGTTAGTGTCGTTTAGAAAAAAAATAGCATATATATTTCGTTACTCGTTAGAGATACAAGCCTTTTATTTCGGCTCAGCCGATGTATACAATTTCTCCGAATTTCTCAGAGACGGCCCTGAAGACACGTATAGACATGTATCAGAAAACCTGGAAGTGTATCCACGTATATAAACCTTGTCAATTATGCTAGAACACAAGTACATGTGTGCTACAATGCAACCATAAAATGAAAAGGAAAAAAAAGGCATTCAAAGGTCTGGAGCCAGATTCGAACCCTAGTAACCAGGGCCACCACAAACAGACTTAAGGAATCCCACATGCCATGCAACCAAGTAGTTAGATTAAAAATTTGTTCTACCAATATGTCTTATATATACAAAAGCTTTGAAAAACTTATTTGTAACACCAAATTTCTCAATTATACTAATTAAATAATGAGTTTAGTCCACAATGTTAAAATTAAAATCTCTTAATGAATTTTTTGACACTTTATATAAAATACGTTTGCATGTTAAATTTAAACAAAGTGTGAACATATTTTGTAACTTTATTTACTAAAGTTAAAACTTTACATATATAAAACCTCTGTTTGCATGAAGGTAACACCGTTGATCTCTAAATGGATTGAGGTTAACTTTTTTTTTTATTAAATACATGTCAATTTGTAAATATATACTTATTACTGAATAAATAAAAGTAATTGCTAAAAAAATTTATATAAATCGTACGATTGCTACAAATAATTATAAACATACCAATACACGAATTCAACAAAACAGAATATAGTGATAAGGTTTCTTTGTTCAATGGGTCGCATGTTAGTGTTTGAATATTTTTAGTTTATATGTAAATGAAAGTTCACGTACAAATTAAAATTAAAGCGTTCTAATTGTTAGAATAAAAAATGTAATTATATATACAAGTATTGTAATTATGTAATTACATTATAGGGTAATTATACAATGTTGTAATTACACTATACTATAATTACACTATTTAATTCTTATAGTTAGCATGTTAATTTA
This sequence comes from Bidens hawaiensis, assembly GCF_021521415.1. Lineage (NCBI taxonomy): Eukaryota > Viridiplantae > Streptophyta > Magnoliopsida > Asterales > Asteraceae > Bidens > Bidens hawaiensis. Next base: position 156,509 of record NW_027497033.1, on the reverse strand, counting down.
ATTTTTATTTGATCCAAATCCTATATATATATATATATAGGGGTGAGATCTAGAGAGAACTATAGTACTGCTAAAGAATTATTTTTAACTATTTTTAAAAAATATTTTGTGATTTTTTTTCTTTCTTCTAATAAAATGATATTGATGCTAAAAAAAAAACCCTTGTCGGTGTAGTACTGTAGTGCATATGTGCAATAATGCCTATTTCATATATGCAATAGTGTTTTATTGCATATAATACAACACAATTGCATTATCCAATACACACTATTGAATATATGCAAATACGGCACTAATAATTATATGCGAAACACATTATCGCATATATGTAATACAACACTAATGCGCATATGCACTATATCAATTTTTTTTAATTTTTGTATATAATATAACACTATTGCAAATATACAATACAAACAACTATATATATGCTATTCAACACTATTTCAAATATCAAAATGCACACTATTGCACATATGCATTATAAAAAAGTCGGTGTATTGCATATATGCATTACTCGTTATTATTATTTTTTTTGTGGTGAACAATAACAACATATAAGAATGATGAAAGAAAAAAAATTTTAAAAATATTTTTTTTGATTAAATTAAAAATATTTCATTATTAGTTCTCTAGTTTTCTCCATAAAATGAAGTTCTCTCATGATCCTCCTATATATATATATATATATATATATATATTTGTTTCTTAACAAACATTTAAAAGTAATTACACATACGAATGGTCGTTGTGGTTTACGTGCGGATATAACTAAAGGATGATGAAAGGCCCAACGCAACACGCCGGTCCTTATTACTAGTTTAGTTTAAATATCATTAAGATGTTGCATAAACATTTTTTAAATAAATATAGGAGAGGTCATTAGTTCGAATCTCACACCTTACAACCATTTTTCCTTAAAACCCCACAACTTACAACCTTTTTTCCTCAAAACCCGTCCTACCACCGAACGGGGTTTGGCCGGTTGGGCCCGATTTCAAAATATTGGTTTAGATTAGATTTTTGTTTATACAATAGTTAATGCATCTCAAAAAGGATTTCCAAACCTGAATAATAATTTTTCCGCTGGGAACCGGTGATGGCTGAACTCTGGCCGGCCAGAAGCTAGCATTGCAATAGTCTTGTAAATCTTGTGATATCTATATTCAACCTTGTATAACTCCCATAGATACTTGCCTGAAGCCTCGCAACTATAAGACAGTAATTTTGTTATTTCTCATTAAATAAACTAATCCAAAGAATTAATGTTAGTCTTATTACCTTTTATGTTAGAACAGGAGATGCAATTCCCACTTTATTCAAGGGCTGACATGCAAACTCTTTATCAGATACATATGTCTTGGACTCTTGGGGATTAAAGATGTTTACTTGAAGTTATATATATGCATGTAAGTGGTTAATAACTCTAAAAGAGTTAGGTTGGTTAGTGACTCAAAATGGGAAGAAGATAAAAGTTGATACCAACCTTTTGTTGAGTTTGTTACCGAGGACAGAATAGGTGATATCACAGATACAAACTTCTAACGGAAGTAAATATTAAAAATAGCAGTGTATTCTAATCAATAGCAAGGAAGAATACTAACCATCGCTAATGATACGGCATAGAGACGACCAAAAAGACACGAAGAGGATCAAGAAACGAATGGTGTGTACGGAAGGAAAAATGGTTTAAAATCAGGACGGGGAATAGTTGAACTCATGTCTCACGGTAAATTGTACAAACGTAAATTACTTACCACCAAATTATATAATTACCAGGTTGGATACCCGCGCGTAATATGGGGGTTGGAGCCGCTTGAAAAAACTTAATTGAAAAATTAAAATGATATTAGATAAAGTAACAATTTGCGACAAAGTGACAATTTACAAGAGTATTGTGAGCGTGTTACATATATAATTAGATAAAAAGTATTGCTGCTACAACGAGTACAACGAATAATAAAAGTATGGTGGTTCAAGAGTATATGTGCCTAACCAGAGCTTCCATACTTGCTAAGAATCAAAGTAAAATGAGACCAGTTAGTCTCACCGCAGTAGGGAATCTCATGCGATCAACCTCTGGCGTGAGAATAAGTAATACGATACAAAGGTTGAAAGCAATAATAAGTATGAAGAGAGAGTAAAGAGAAAATAGAGTGAATGAGAATGAATACACATTTGGTGAAACGTTCCTTTTATAGGCAGTCAGAAGTTTCTCTGGTGGAAGCTAAAGCTTCTAAAGAGAAAATGTCTCCGCTTCTTTCAGCTTATGCAGACTGGGTGTATGTCATTTTCATCAGCCATGACTTTTTCTGCCATTTAGTATAGCAAGAGCTTCCTGATCAACCTAGGAATCTTGTTGGGCAAGTGTCGAGCTTCCCTGTCTGGCAGCTTATGTTTGCTGCTCCTTTATTCCTAAGATTCCCCAACTTGTGAGCTTATGTTTGATGCTCCTTTATTCTTAAGCTTCTCTAGCTTATGAGTGGGTAGGGTACCCATGTCACACCCCAACCTACGGCGGAAATGTCGGGGCGAGAACTGATTATCACAGCTCTCAAGGTTACTATCATGCATTATTAAAAGTGTCGATATCGATTAAATTAATTTTCAGATAACAATTATCCATAAAAAATTCAAATACACAAGTACATATATCAATCAATAACAATATATCTCATTAAGTTTTCTTCTAGCATAAATCATTAAATGATCTTGTACTTCACATCAAACGATACCTGCATATGCGTTGAAATAAAAAAGTTTTGTCAACACAAGGTTGAGTGAGCAACACATCAATTTGAAGGTTCATATAGCAAAATAAGTATTTGCAACAAGTCGTATGAGTATAACAAATTAACCAAATGAGCAAGTATAACTGAGATGTCCAGAAGCACAAAGCTATAACGACTGGCGTATGATCATATTAGACTGAGATTATGTTGGATCTCTCCGAATGCAGAAGCATACAAAGCAAATAAACACATAAACAAGTAAGGTATAAGTTGTTAACACATAAAACAAAGTTGCAGTTTTTGAGTATAATTAAGTATATATATGAAAATATATTTGCGCATATATCCCCAAAACGTGGAAAACAAGTAAAATAGGGGAATGTGGTACTCACCTTAATGACGAATAAAGTAATTGAGATAATAAGAATGTGGGAAATCGCACGCGAATGCTAAGGCCTAATGAAGAAACAAAGAGAAAACGGATGCGCTAAGTAAGGTACAAGATTTACTACGACGACTAGATAAACAATATTAAGTTAATAATATGATAATACAATATCATATATACGATAAAACAATTAGTTTGTTTAATAATATATATATATATATATATATATATATATATATATATATATATCGTGGAAAATATTACTTTTAATTTTTATAAATATAAGTAAGTATATATAGTTTACTTGATTTTTATATTTATACAAATATTAGTTTTTAAGTTATTATATACTTATTTGCTTATATGTATATACACGAAAACGAAAAAGAGAGTTAAACGAGTATTACCAAGTCGGTTTTTAATAAAATAGTTTTAATTAATTATTATTATTATTACTATATAGTTATCAAGTGTTTAAAAAGAAAAATAACAAAAATTAACAAAAAAAAAACACGGGTGTAGGGGTCGAACCCGCAACCTGTCCCCTATGATACATGGTGTTCAACCAACTGGGCTACCAGTACAAGCAAACTAATTTCAACAGAAAATAAATATAAACAGATTCAGTTTCCACCAGAATGAACATAAACCCTAACCAATCCAAATTCGTTCAATCCGTTATTGTTTAACTGATTCATGTTAGGGGTATTATAGAACAGATCAAGACGAGCAAAATGACATATTAGATTAGCTTACATGATCAATATACGAAGATTAATTGATCTAAACAGGGCTGGCTACGGGGACGACTATCAGCCAAGAAAACAGTTGCTATAACACAATCAATTAGAGGGTTTTGGACGTCAATGGTATCCTGAACAAAAATGCAAGCTTAATTTGATTTATATACACGTTTACTTGTAGAAAAAGTTCGCGATAGGTCGGTTAAGCATATTATGAATTTGCAGATCTTGATTGATTCGTTTAACATAGTAGGAGTGTCGGTTTGGCCGCAAATGGTAAGTATGACGCGAGTAAAGGTCCAATTTCCGTAATCATGACGAGAATTTAGGTCCAAGACAACCCAAATGCATACCGGTTTATGAATTGGGTTAACGGGTTCGGGTTTGGTTCATGGTATCCAGATTGGGAAAAGGTTATAACTAAATTTAACAGAAAAACCCTATAGTTTAGAAGGAGGGTACGAAAGAGGCGAATCTTTACGTTTTGGGTTAAAAATGCCAAAACAAGAAAGATATTATTATAAATAATTAAATACTGATAATATATTAATAATTAATTTATTTAAACTCGATAAACGCAATATAATTAATAAAATAACTCGAACACTGAACCGAGTCGGGCAAAAATATAAGTTCGAAAACCCGAGTTGTTACAACCCACGTCACTAGATTCTAATCGCATCGAGTTTGGATTCTAATCGAATCTGGATTCTAATCGAATCGAATTTGGATTCCAATTGAATCGAATCTGGATTCCAATCGAATCGAGTTTCTCTAGAACTTGATTTGATTCGTTTCTCATGTCTTTCCATTCTAACCTCTTCTTTCGACCCGTTATGCCCGTCTTACATATGAAACGAGTTTTGGGCTATAAAATGTTTGTTTTCTTACTTTAACTCGGTCCAAATGTCACCCGTTTAACCCGTTTCAAGTCAAACATCATTTTATAATCAAGCTTATGTTTTTCTCACCTAATAAGGCCCGATTTTGCGCAAATATCAAATCCTAGGGAAAATCGACCTCAAAAACTTAACCTTTATATCTAAACATACCTTTTTTGATCCAATTTGGTTCGATCTGGGTCAACACACGAATCTATACGTGTTTCTTATTTGACGTGGATGCTAGGACGCGAACACTAACCATTCCATCAGCTTGGATCTAGGCCCGAATAGGATGTGAGTGTTTGTGTGTGTTTTGAGAGTGTTATGGAGCCAGGATGTAGGAAATGAGGGTTTTAGGGTTTTAGGGAGGGTTTACGGTGTTTAAATATTCCCAAACCCAAGGACCTAAGGCCCATTATCATCCATTATTCCATCTTTTATTGTCTAATCCCACTCTCTATTATTATTACTTAACTTAACCAAATGATAACGCACTATTAAGTAAACAGAATTATTTTTATTTATTATTATCAAAAGTAGGATGTTAGAGGCACTAGGTTGTGTTTCAGATTAGTTTTAACATAAGCATGAAGCTGACATGCTTCACATTTGTGTATTACCTAGGCAGAGTCATTGTGCATCGCTGTCCAGTAGTATCCTTGGTTCATTAGCCTAGTTACCACTGACCTTGGGCCAGAGTGTGTTTCACAAATGCCTTCATGAACTTCCTTTACAAGACAATTGCTTTGATCTGTTCCCACGCATCATAGCAAAGGGCTCAAATACCCTTTCTTGTAAAGAACATCATCTTCCACAACATACTGCCTTGCTTTGATCCTTAGTTTTATTGCTTCTCCTTCTTTCGCGGGAAGCTTGCTATCTTTGAGGAACTCTAGGATAGGGGTCATCCATGTTTCCTCTACATTAATGATGCCTTATATCTCTAGTTCATCAATAGAAGGACTTTTTAATACTTCTACCAAGACCTTCTTTGTTAAATGAGCGAAGGGTAGGGAAGCCAGCTTACTAAGGGTGTCAGGCTGTTTGTTACGTGTTTGAGATACTTGAGTTAAGGAGCAGCTTTTGAATTCCTTCATGTGCTCCTTGACCTTCTACTTGTATTTCATCATCGAAGGTTCTCTTGCTATGAAATCGTGTTTTACTTTGTTAGCCGCCAATCTTGAATCAACAAAAGCACTTAGTTCCTGGATCTTCATCGTTTTGGCTAAGCGGAGCCCTGCGATCAAAGCCTCGTATTATGCTTCATAATTAGTACATGGAAACACTAATCGGAGTGCATAAGTATATTCGTTTCATCGGGGGTCTGTAATTATTAGACCGGCTCCGGAACCTTCTATACTTGAAGCTCCATGTGTGTTGAGTGTCTACTTCCCCAAAGGGATAGCGAGTTCACTTTCTTCTAGCTCATCTACTTCCATAGGTTCTTCTATTGTTTCAACTAGAAAGTCGACCAAGATTTGACCCTTGATTGTATTTCTAGATTCATACACTATGTTATGTTCACCTAAACCGATGGCCCATTTGGCTAGCCTTCCTACGACTTCCGGGCTTTCCAAAATGAATCTTAATGATTTTTCGGTTACCGCCTTCATTCGGTGAGCTTGGAAGTATCTTCTTAGCCTTTTGGCTATGTGAACGAGTGCCAGGATGAGCTTCTCAATGGGCGTGTAATTGAGCTCATCTTCACTTAGTTTCTCAATGGACTTTTTCTCGTTCCAAAATAAGCACTAAGATAATAGCTTCCCTTCCAGCAGAGAGATAAATTGTTATTACTACTTCTGCTTGAGGAGCTGCTAAAGCAGGCAAGAAAGCTAAATGCTCCTTCAGGGCTAGGAAGGTAACTTCTGCCTCACTAGTCCATTATAAGTTTTTCTTGTCATTACAAATCTACAAAGATTTGAAGAAGGGTAAAGATATTTCTGCTAATTTTGAAAGATATCGTTTAAGTGCAGCGATCTTACCATTAGGCTTTGAACCTCCTTCTTTGTTTTTGGAGAATACAAATAAGAAAAACTTGTACCTTACTTGGGTTAGCTTTGCTCTTTGTTTGTCAGACAAGTGACCCAAGAATTTACCTTCTTGGAACCCAAATGAGCATTTAACTATTTGATCTTCATGTTGATTATAAGATTTTGGAATGTTTCTTCAATGCCATTGATCATTTCTTCAACACCTTTGCTCTTTATGACCAAGTCATCAATGTAAGCTTCCATGTTCTTTCCAATTTGATTCGAGAAGGTGTTTTCGATCGAACGTTGTTATGTAGCTCTGAAATTCTTCAAGCCAAAGGGAACCTTCTTGTAACAAAGATTCCCTTTTCGGTGTGGAGTGTCCCCTTTTCTTCGTCTTCAACCTTCATTAAGATCTTGTGGTAGCCCTTGTAGGCATTCAGGAAGCACTTGTATTTGAAGCCTGTAGGAGTCCGCCTTCCCGTGGATCTTTGGTAGGGGGAAGCTATCATTGGGACAAGCTTTGTTAAGATCCTTGAAATCCACACACATTCGCCAAGATCCATCAAATCTATTAATCATAACTGGGTTAGCAATCCAAGAATGGTATCTTACCTCTCGGAGTTTATCGACGTTAACAAGCTTATCTACCTCGTTACAGGCAGCTAAGCTTCTTTCAGCAGCCATGTTTCTCTTCTTTTGAGTGACCGGTTTATATGTGGGTGAGATGTTCAAGAAATGTTCAACGTATTTTCTAAGAACCCATATCATATCATTTGGATACCTTGCAAAAACATCTTTACATTTTTGTAATAAAGTTACGAGCTTACTCATAGTTTGAGAGGGAAGCTTACTGCTGATTTTGATAGTTTTTTTAGGGTAAGCTGGGTTGATGCTTATCTCCTACACAGGTTTATCCTCCATGTCATCATTAAGCTCCCATGACTCTTCTACAACAGCTATGAGTAAAGCTTTGTGCGTTGGTACCATCGTAGATATTCCTTCCGTGGTTAGGAACTTCATCATGCCATGAGCCGTAGAAACTAATGCATCGAACATAGCAATTCTAGTTCTTCCAATGAGTATGTTAAAGTTAGATGGTATCTGACCACTATGAAGGTATGCTTCTCAGCTCGAGAGATAGATCTCCGTCTCTCAATCGAACATCCAAGAGGAACCACCTTCTCTTCAGTGAAGCTTTTAAGAGAGTTGTTGGTTTGTTGGAGTTGATTCTTGATTTCTTGAGGGAGCTTTAGGAAACATTTTTCATACATTATATCCGTTGTTTCCCCACAATCCATGTAAGCTCTTTCTATGAAGAAGCCATTATTCTCAGCTTCTACAATGACTAGAGTCGTAACTTTGTTGTGAGGGTTGGTTGGAGGGAAGCATAAGCTTTGTTGGTTCCAGGCGAGCGTTTGTTGCCTTCTTCCCGCCCCATTTACCTTCTTTTGGGTCCTTGGGTATGTGAACTAACTCACATATTTGAACGGCATATTCAATACGCTTCTTCAATTGGAAACCGTCATTAGTATGGTGTCCAATGTCGTTGTGAAAGGCAAAAATCTTGTCCGCGTCACATTTGCTTGCCGGTTTGGACAATGGATGAGGAGGGAGAAAGTTGTGGTCGACCTTTTCGGTGGCCAAGATTTCTTGTGGAGTTTTGTTTAACATAGAGAAGATCAGTTTGTTCTTTTCTTGTGGTTTTTGATGTCGAGAAGAATGGCTTCTATCATCTGACTTTCTATCCTCGTGGTGCTTCTGAAGGTGTTTCTCGACAAAGGACTGGAATCGAGGTTTATTTCCTTATGAGGAGTAGTTTCTCTGGTTTCTGTGGTCGCACTTCCTTGTTTCTTGGTTATCCAAGGCTTCCTCCCATCCAAGGCTTCCTCCCATCTAAGGTAAGCTTCTATTCTTTCGAAAGCTTCCTTCATGGCTTGAGGAATGTTTTCATGGAACCTTCTTACTATCTTCTTGGAATTTATGGCGTTCATGTAACCTGAAACACACATCTTTTCCGAAGTACCACTGTAATTTATTCATTCTTTCTTGTATCTTTCCATAAAGACTCGAAGGTCTTCGTGCTCTATTTTCCTGATTTGATGTTGGACCGTCGCGTCCTTGATGCACCGTCTTTGCTAAGCAAAGTTGGTCAAGAAGCTTTGTTATAGATCATCAAAGGAAGCTTTGCTTCTTGACGGAAGGGAGTTAAACCACAATCTGGCAGGTCCTATCAGGGTCTGCATGAACTTGTGACAACATTCCGCGTTGTTCCATCTATCTACGGTAGTTGCTCCCGTGAAGATCTAAAGATGGTCTTTAGGATCTCTTGTTCCATCATATGTCTTTATATTAGCATGCATCTTGATCTTTGTTTGAAAGACAAAGTTGCTATCTGTTTGGAGAAGCATGACAAGTTTGTTAAGGTTCCAAATGTGTTAGGTCATTTATGCTAGTAGTGATGATATTTGGAGCTTGGGTTACCATGGGATGGCTCATGGCTGGGAAGCCTTACGAAACTTGCTTTTGCTATTGTAAGCTTCCTGGCCATGGTTGGCCATTTTGGGACATAATGAGTGTGGCCATCTGAGGGTACGTCATACCGGGCAACATGAGACCTGGTTGTAGATAAGCTTGAGGCATGGAACATGCAACTTTTACCATTGGGGAGGTCACCATGTTTATTGCAAGAGGTAATGACATAAGGGCCTTTACTAGAGAGGTACTTGTTAGGGGAGGGACCACAATAGGTGAGATTTGAAAAAGTTGTTACATGGTGTACTCTCCTGTCCCATTAGGGGTTATGGGTAAAGTTGTGAGGCTTACTCTGTCCCAATGAGAGCTGGTGTGTTCTCATATTATCCTATCTGTGAGCTACTTGGTCCTTGATCATTTCTTCTCAAATAAGAAAGTGTATTCTTTTTTGATGGACCAAAATGGGGAGACAGTGACCTTAGGTTCCTCAGCATAATCTAAGCTTATCCTCACCCCCTTAGCTCGCTCTTCCTGAGCATAATTGTTCATCAGCTCCCTAAGCTAAGGAAGTTCCGTTTAACACCCTTTGGTGTCATATCTATTCTCTCCACTAGAAGTAGAAAATCACTCCTTGGAGAGAATGTTCCACTTGTAGACGAGGGTGGTGTTTGGAACGCAAAATATTGTGATGATGTGACCAAACTGCTCATTTCTGGCGAAAAACAACCAATGTTTTCCTCCGGCAAGGAGTCATTTTCTAGCTGATCATCGTTCATATGAATACTTTGGTTAGGATTACTCTTTTCAGCCATAAGAGAACAATACTTGAGAACAATGTAGCTAAAGCTACATAAAATTGTTGTTTTAAGTAGCGCTAGCCCCACTTTGGGCTCCACTTGGTGCCACAAAGAGTATAGAGAACAATAAGAGTATGGTGGTTCAAGAGTATGTGCCTAACCAGAGCTTCCTAACATTCTAATTATCAAAGTGAAGCACGTCCGGTTCGTCTCACCGCAGGAAAGTATAGAGAAAATAATAAGAATGGAGTGAATGAGAATATATATACATTTGGTGAAATGTTCCTTTTATAGGCAATCGGGAACTTCTTTGGGGGAAGCTTAAGCTTCTTAAAGGGAAAAGGTCATCTCTCCTTTCAGCTTATGCAGACTGGGTGTATGTCATTTTCATGCAACCTTTGTTCAACCTTTGTTTTTCCTATTGTTGCTTATAATTTGTGGCAGGCACCAGCTTTTCGTTAGCCATGACTTTTTCTACCATTTACTGTAGCAAGAGCTTCCTGCTCAACTTAGGAATCTTTCTGGGCAAATGTCGAGTTTCCCCGTCTGGCAGCTTATGTTTGTTTCTCTTATATTCCTAAGCTTCACTAGCTTTTGAGCTTATGATTGCACTCCTTTATTTTTAAGCTTCTTTAGCTTATGAGTGGGTAGGGGTACCCACGTCATCAAGTAACAACTTGTAACAGCATTGATATAACAGTATAAACAACAATTGTTGTTTTGCAGTGGTATGTTAAGAAAGTTAATTACAAAACGGAATCCTTCCATGATGTTTGTGAGAGATTCGAGAATCTATTGAACCGATGTCGAAATCATGGTTTGCAAGGCTAGGCAGTTTGTAGAGATATTCTACAATGGAACCACATGCACAACCCAAGTAATGCTAAATATAGCCGCAAGTGGGAGCTTATTGACCACAAAAGATACCGATGAATGCATTGAATTATTCGATAGGCTAGCTACTAGTGGACATTAGTGACCACTAAAGAGAAAGCGTAACACCAGCTCAGGAAACCTGATTCAAAGTGTGGAGGAGCACACTATAGTATCTACACAGGTTAGAGACTTGGCAAAGATAGTATAGTAGTTAACAAAGAACACCCATAGGTGCGAGGTTTCTCATAAGGGACATCCTACAATTGATTGTCCTGTCAAAATTCAAGGAGGAAATTGATTATATCGATAACTCAAAAAACTTAAAGAGTTACTCATGGAAAACTCTAAAGTCATCAAACTGATACATTGAGAACACATCTGAAGCTTAGCAACAACTAAGTTTCTATCAACCATTGAATGCCTCATCGAATGCCGAGCAAATTAATCCAAAAGAGAAACACACATGCTATCAGGACATTTAGAAGGCTTATGGCTAAGCTAATTTAACTCCAAAAGTGCTTTTGGCAAAATTGCTTATCTACTTATGGCTTTTTCAAAAGTAGTTTTTAAGAAAAGTATTCGGATTAGCTTTTGTGGTTGGAAAAACCAAAAAGTAGGTAAAATGACCAAAAAGGACATTCTTATATATTTACTACATTTACATATTATGGAATAGTTGGTATATTTGTAATTTGGTATTCCAAAAGCAATAAGCAAAACCAAAAGCTTCGATTTCTTGCTTTTGGAAACCATTTTCTTAACACACAACAAAAAGAAAAACCTAGAAGTTCTTTTATGATACCCAAACACGATTATTTGCTTATTTTCTTCTTGAAAAGCAAATAAGCAACTTTGAAAAGCTTAGCCAAACACACCCTTAAACAGAGAAGACCATAGACATCGAGAAACAAAATTTACGATCTGTGAGCATGAAGACTGCGTGCATGAGAAACATAGGGAAATTGATAGAGCAATTGCAATGATCGATGGAAGAATCAACGAGGCTTCTAAATCAATGATCAATGGTTACCTCTCTAGAAGACAAAGAGTGTATGATTACTCTAGAAGCGGTGCAAGGGTATGTGAAGAGCCAGATTTAGAAGGTTAGACTGCAAGACGTTGCCATGCAACCGATCATGGAAGAGGAAACATTGGTTAATGAAGAGATAGAAATAGAACTGCCACCATCAGAGACACAATAAAATCAAGATTCAGCTAGTTCAAAACCATCTGACCCACAAGTAAAGAAGACACAAATCAAAACATGCAAACATCCTCTACCCATACCCAGAGAGATTGTGGATAGATAGAGAAGATGAGAAAAATGCTCATTTCCTAGATATGTTAAAGCAATTACATATCAATATTTTGTTTTAGGAGGCACTTACACAAATGCTAAAGTGTGAAAAATTTTTGAAGGATGTCTTATCTAATAAGAAAAAGTTGGAAGACATTGCCACAGTAACACTGAGGAATGCTCGGAAATCATGCAAGGTAAACTTCGAAAAAAGAAATCTAATCCAAGAAGCTTCACGGTTCCATGTTTTTCGGTACCATATGTCATGCTTTGGCCAATTTAGGGGCTAGTATAAATCTAATACCTTACTCGATTTTTATTAAAACCGATCTTAGGGAAGCAAGACCTACGTGAATGAGCCTACAGCTTTACAATGGATTTGTCAAGTATATGTGGGAGACAAATCAAAAACAGGATCATTCGAATCTATAAATTCATTTTCCCTGTCGACTTTGTAATTCTAAACATGTCCGAAGATGAGAAAGTGCATCTTACCTTAGGAAGGCTCTTATTGCCTGCTGCAAACACTTTGATTAATGCGTGTGACGATAAGTTAACGCTGGGAGTAAGGGAAAAAATTGTTACCGTTGACGTTAGAAAAGCAATGAGAACACCCTGAAAAGGATGGAAGACTCGCGCTATTTGGCTAATTCGATCATGACTAATAGATAGCAATCCCGCTGATTGCTCTCAGTCATGATTATTACTCTTGGGCAAATATTATGTATTCAATGTATTTATTATTTTCCTTTTTTGTATTGTAACTATGATTAATATATATTATACAAATCTCTCCCAATTGGGAACAGTGAATTCTCCTCTTACATGGTATCACCCCAAAAGCCGATCCTTTCTCCTCCCTCCTTTCTAAAACCCTAACTCCCATTCTAGTCATCCCCTTTCTTCCGTCTCCTCTTTTCAATCAACCTCATGGCCTCCTCCTCTAATGATACCACCCTTCCTATGTCCACCATCCTCCATATGATGCCCCTCAAAGTCGCATCCACCAATTATCTCTATTGGCACAATCAAATGCTCCCTCTTTTCTTGGTCATAATGATGGCACTATCAAACCTCCTCTAGCCATCATTTAATCTGATGGCAGGTATCTGTCAACCCTAAATATGCCGAATGGTTAGATTTGATGTGTGAAATGTGTATATATAATATTAAACACCAAGTTTTACCGAAATCACCTAAATAACCAAACACAATCGGCAAGTGTATCGGTCGCAACATAGCTAGAAAGTAAGAACAGATAACGAGCCTAGGACACTATGGGCAAACTCTAATTAGTAACCTAAATGATTACTAACCTATACTTTCTTTTGATTTTTAGATTTTTTTATATCAATTAAACTAATAATACTTAACTAATTAAGAATTAAACTAAAAACAAAAATTTATAAAAATCAGGTTTGAATCAAGTTTGAGAAACAACTACCTAGGTAATCGAATCTTACTAATAAAAATAATAGTTAACGAACTTGACTTGATTGATAAACAATATCTATGGAAATATAACATTAAAGACCAATATGGTACGCTAGATCGCCTCCCGGCCTCACCAATAAAACACTAGAACTCTAATGACATGTGAAGCTTAATTGTCAAAGGTTTGATCAACTACCCGTCTCACCTTACCTAATAATACTATGGAACCCAAAATCCAAATCACCTCAGGTCTCTTTGAATACAATATATTAATATAAAGGGAGTATTATTAATTAATTTGAAAACAACTTGTATCACAATAATCTAAGGGACCTAGGATAACTCACTCCCGCGAAATTAGTACTCAAACCGGCAAAAGAAAACGCACAACACTAAATAGCCTCCCGGCCTCTCTAGAGATAGAATAATAAAACCTAATCAGCTCTCAATAAATATTCCTATGATTATTTCGACCGTAAATTGCAAACAAGTTAAAAACACAAAGTAGACAACCTAATCAGCTATCTAACAATTACCAATGACTATTAAAAAAATATGTAATAATGATTAAAGAAATAAATCAGATTCAATTACTAAATAATATCACCAACAAACCAATTAAAAACTTTACCATCACATTTAATCAACCGATGGCAAATACTAGTTCAAAAACCATCAAGCTAACATAGCACTCAACCAAAACCTAGGTAATATAAAGTATTTAGCTACTCATAAAAAAGTATGAAATAAAAATAAAATATATATCAAGATTCATCAAATTAATATAATTGAGCTACTAGCCTACTAGCTTACTTAATACTAATTCACCGTAGAATTCTGTGACGTGCTTGCTAGTAAGCTTGCTTCTTTTATTTTCTTTTCTTTCGAATTATTCAGTATCCTTTTCTTTTCACCTAGTTGGCTTCCTGTTTGCCTTTCTTCAAAAAAATTCTTGCGGCAGCCGTCGACTTCTCTTGTAGGGTTTTTCTTCGTTTTACAATTCTCCAAATCCCAGCTATCACAATTCACATGTAAAAGCCTTTGATTCATTCACAGCCCAATAAGCCCGTAAGACTTTCTTATAATTGTGGCCTATAGTTCAAAATCTTAATTCTTGTTTTTGTAATTCCAAAACTCTTGAATTATTTTCAATGCTTAAAAAATATCGAACACATTAATAAAGATTGTCGATATACTTATCCGCTTTAAACCCCTAACAACTACATAGTTTCCACTTATCGGAATTCGCCTAATAAGATAAATATGGTTGATTGTCAGTATTGTCATCCACCTAAACCCGTGCCCTTAATACTTACCAAGACAAGTATGATGCAACAAGTTTATTAGTTTATATGATCTAGTGGGACCCACAATAACAATTATATACGGTTTTACCGGATCCGAACCACCCAACTTGACATAAACCTTATATCTAGTTGATCAAAACAAGTTGTACCAATATAAGAACAGCTAAAAACGATCAAGGATATTGTTTATCCACCAAAGCTTAAGCATTAAGGTCTACCAAGCAGCCATTAGATATGATTAAGGTATGTAATAAGTAACTAACTAGTAAGCGTTCCCTACTACATGACATACCAATGTTATCAATCAATACCCCAAAGTCCATCTCCATCGTTGAATATGCACGAATTTATCTGTAGGGCTTACATATGGCGTGTACCTTGTGGTCCGTTTCTTATTGGTAATAGGATGCGAGCAAGGGGACCCCATATGACTAACAACATGGATGATCAAGTCAGTAGTGTATTTATACTTTGAAGTACAAGATGATCACGTTTAATGACTTATGTTTGGTAGAAAAACTGCATGCTTTCTCTTCGAGCTCTTTTAATATTCAGATGATATACCCAGATGATATACCGCATAAAGACCGATGGTCTCCGAACCTGAAGCCTCCCATCAATACATGATTTAAGGTTATAAAACCATACGTCTATGAAGTGTAAACCACTTGAACTAGAAGTATGAAATTTATGTTTGTATCACAGGCTACTTATGCATGCCCTAACATTGAACCTATCCAGGCATCATATGATTAGTCTATTCAGATTTCTATAAAATTTATTTTTTACGATCAAACTAAACATAAGGCTTGAGTATGGCCCGACCTTTCGTCCCATTTTCTATAGTCTAACATGTATCCCACTAAAAATCAAACAACTATAATTCAATTGAGTCTACAAGTATACTGTCCTTTCATTCTTAAGGGTTGAGCCTACGGACACATCAAACACAGAGTCTACCCATTCAGTCACATCCCACTATATGTGTGGAATTAGAAACTTTTTTTTCTTTTAAATATTTTTAAAAATTTTCAAGAGTGTTGTTAAAATTCATTGGTAATTTAATATCATTTCCTGTTTTATAAAGAAAAATAATTACAATGGACATTTCAAAACTTTTGTAAATATTTTTGGGATTTTTTTTATTTTAAAAACTTTTTTTTAATATTTTTTTGAAAGTTTTGAAACTTTTTTTTTATTTTATTTTTACCAAAAGAAAACGCCAGTTCCCATCCCCACACTAAAAATCTACATTATCTCCAATGTAGAAATAGAAAAGGACATGCAATAAAGTAGAATAAAAAATTTAAGGCAAATAAAAAAAGTGACCTTCACAAGTCTCGTTCCTAGGCGACCGTATAGCATATCTGTTGGGTTTTAACAAGATTATTAAAGTCATATAAACCCATTTATATGAAAAATGCAGCGGATTAATTTGTTTTAAATCTTTTTATTTATATTAATATAAAACCGATTTTATATATAAACACCCAAGCCCCGGATCCATATACGAAATTACATGCTTACCAATATCAACAACCAAAGGTTGTTTATGTGTTATACCTTCAAGACTCCAAGATTTGAAGGATATGATGATTTGAAAGGCTAGTCTTCAAGGAGAGAAGAGCCTCAAGCTTGTATACTCACACGCATCCAACAAGCACCCTTGTATGCTAGGATTTGATAACACTTTGCACACAAAACCCTTCTTGTGTTTCTTCTTCCTTGGACCGATTTTGGGAGAGAAGAGAGAGGAGACAATATTGCATGCAAAGTTAATTGGTGTATTGTGTGTTGTGTCCCAAGAGAGTCATAAAGAGATAAAAACCATTTTAAACAAAAGGGTGGGAAATTTTCCCCCAAAATGGATGGTCCTACCAGAAATTATTTTCTCTTTCCTGGCAACACACTAATACTCCATGTACTAGCCACATGACCTTATACTCCATGTACTAGTCGCAGGACTAATACTCCATGTACTAGTCGAACGTCTATTGAAACTTTGTGACATTTAACACTTTTAACATGCCATAAGTTACATGTAATATATCATAACCATTATCATACATATATTATTTAACCAGCTTAAATAATATCATAAGATAATCTCTCTAAATAAATTATCCATATAATTTATCGATTCCTCAAGTGCAAATATTTAGAAACCCATTTTCTAAATATCATAAGTGTTAATATTTATTTGTTAGATCATATCTACAATAACTATTATGGTGTTTGTCTAGCATGTTATTGGGTATGACCGGCTTGGACCATAACGTACTAGCCACATCAATTATAATACGTGTCTTGGGCAGACCGATTCCAACAATCTCCCACCTACACAAGATACATAGAAGATTGATGCAAGTAGAAAATACCGCCTAACAACGGTTTACTACCCCTAATACGTATGACGAAGTGTCATTTAATAACATCATCCCCTTCAAGTCCCTTACTTAAAATGATTTAGGTGAATCAATCATTTATCCTTTTGCCGCATATGTCATGTCAAATCCAAAGACACAGAGTGATCATTCTTTGTTGATTTAACTTATCAGGCCTTAGACATCTTACTCTCAATGAATAAGAGGGAAAAATCCCCTATTGAATACATACTTCTCTCACAATCACCTTGTACCATACCTAATCTTAGTCTTATGTACCGTCATGTTTCAGAGCAGCCCAGGTTACCTGTCCTTATGAAGGAAGGTGCGCATGAAAGTCTTTACGAAGAACTAAGTCAAAGCTTAATATTTAGTGAATATCAAGACCCAATATGTATCTCAGGTCGGAGGATACTATTATTTTCACCTTTAATCAAATTTACTTATGACCACCAATCAAAAGGATTCCATGTAGTAACATTTGAGGACGGGTCAGTCCAATACTTATATCGCATAAATATCTATGAACCTTGGCAGCAAACCCTTGCTCTATATTCATACCTTATGAATATCCACCAATCCAAGTTCATAATAGTCTTACCTTCATATTTGTTCCCACAAATATTAACGACTAGGGCATTTAGAATAATTAACTTATTCACGGATTTAAACATGCTAAAATGGAACATAACTCAAAAGTCATAATCATAAACCATAATCATATGAATGAGTCAAAATAACAATTGTTCCAATATCCAAATACAAAATAGATCAAATCCAATCATTAGAATATCGAAGTCCTAAGGCGCAAGTATGACCCTCATGCTTCAACCTTTCAAGGAGCTTCGTTTGTGGATCCGTAATGTTTTGATCGATGTGAACTTTGCGAATACATATCTTTCCTTTTTCAACTTCATCCTTTATGTAGTTAAATATCCGCTCAATGTGCCTTGTCTTTTGATGTGCACGGGGTTCCTTGATTTGAGCAATCGCACCCTCGTTGTCACATAAGATCTCTAGAGGGTCCCGAATGGTATGGACTACCCCTAGATCAACAGTGAACTTTCTCATCCACGCAGCTTCTTGAGCTGCGAATGAGGCGGCGATGTATTCGGATTAAGTGGTGGACAATGCTACCACATCTTGTTTTGCGCTCTTTCAAGAGACTGCCCCACCATTCATAAAGAATATCCCGATTGTGATCGAGAATCATCTCGATCAGTTTGGAAAATCGAATCCGTGTAACCCTTTACAACGAGTTCCTCCTCACTAGAGCCATATATTAGAAACATATCCTTATTCCTTCTAAGGTATTTCAATATACTCTTAACCGCCATCCAATGGCTACTTCCCGGATTTTGTTGGTATGTACTTGCCATGCTCAAAGCGCATGACACATCCGGTCTAGTGAATATCATGCATACATGATGGATCCTATATCTAAAGCATATGGGATTCCTTTCATTTTCTCTTGCTCATCCTTTGAGCTTGGATATTGAGATGCACACAATATCGTTCCTATTTGAACCTTTTCAAGTTTTTATCAATGCATGCACTTTGGGTTAAACCTATCAACCGCCTTGAGCTATCCCTATAGATCTTTATTCCCAATATATAGGCGGCTTCACCAAGATCTTCGATGGAAAAACAACTCCCAAGCCAGGCTTTTACACCTTCCACGGTTGGAATGCCATTTCCAAATAATAGTATGCTGTCAACATACAATACTAAGAAAGTAATGATGATCCCACTATCTTTCTTATACACACAAGCCTCATTAGCTTTCTTGATGAATTCAAATTTCCTAACCTCTTCATCAAAACGGTGATTCCAACTTCTAGATGCTTGTTTCAATCCATAGATTGATTTCTTTAACTTGCATACTTTATTAGGATGTTGTGGATCGATAAAACCTTTGGGCCGAACCATATAGACATCTTCTTCAAGATGTCCATTTAGAAAAGCGGTTTTGGCATCTATTTGTCAAATCTCATACTTATAATATGCGGCTATGGAAAATAATATCCTAATTGACTTTAGCATTGCCACGGACAAAAAGGTCTCATCATAATCAACCCCTTGAGTTTGAGTAAAATATTTTCCTACAAGTATTGCTTTATAAGTATCCAAGTTTCCATGCATGTCGGTTTTCTTCTTGAAAACCCACTTAGTTCCAACCGGTTTGGAGTCAAAGGGTGGTACAACCAAATCCCATACTTCGTTGTCATGCATGGATTGCATCTCAACAATCATAGCTTCAAGCCATTTGTCATAATCGGATTGTGACATTGCATCGTGGTATGTGGTAGGTTCATCCGAATCTACCACATAGCATCCATCCATGAAAAATTCATATCTTTTGGGTGGATTACTAATTCTACCAGATTTTCGAACGTTTTGTGTGTCTTGATCAACAATTTGATCATTCTCAACAACCTCTTGTTGAGTGCAAGTGTCAACCAAACGTGTATCAGCTTGTGGTTCTAGATCCTCCTCGAGTTCCACCGTTCTACTAGTCCTTTCCATAAGGATCTTAATTTCCAAGAACTCGGCCTTTCGAGCAATGAACACCTTTTGCTCGGTTGGGTTGTAGAAATAATATCCCATAGAGTCTTTGGGATATCCTACAAATATACACTTAGTGGATCGGCTTTCAAGTTTGTTTTGGGTGTTTTGATTAACATAAGCCTCAAAACCCCATACCTTTAAATTTGATAATGATGGAACCCTTCCATGCCATATTTCAAAAGGTGTCTTATCCACTTTCTTGGTTGGGGCCATATTTAGAATACGGGCTGCCAAAAGCAATGCTAAACCCCAAAATGATAGAGGCAATGTGCTTTTAGCCATCATAGATCGAACCATATCCAATAGAGTTCAATTCCTCCTTTCGAACGAAGTACTTTGATTGTTTTATTAAGTTTTTTTTCTACTTCATTTTGGAAGACTTTGAACATTTTAAAAGCTTCATCTTTGTGTCTTAACAAGTACACATACCCATAACGACTATAATCATCGATAAAGGTAATGAAGTATCTTTCACCATTCTTTGTCATTGTCTTAAAAGGACCACATACATCCGAATGTATGATACCTAGTAAGTATGGTTTCCTTTCTTTAGTTCCACTAAAGGGTTCCTTAGTCATCTTTCCTTGTAAACAAGATTCACACTTATCAAATGAATCATTATTTGATTCCAAAAGACCATTCTTTTGAAGTGTATTTATGCGACCCTTGTTTATGTGACCAAGGAGACAATGCCAAAGATAATTCTTACTCAAATCCACTTTGAATTTCTTGGTGCTAGATTGGTAAAACGTGTTATCAAAGGATGTGTTATCATGAACTAATTCATAAATTCCATTAGACGGCACTGCTTTAAAATAAAAGGCATCATTCATGAAAACACAACTAGCATTGTCTACAAACTTCAAATCATAACCATATTGTCTTAAAAGAGAAATAGAAATAATGTTCCTAGTCAAACTAGGAGCATACAAAGTGTTTTTCAAAACAACTTCCAAACCATTTGAAAGCTTCAAAACATAGTCTCCTTAGGCTTCGACATCAACCTTTTCTCCTTTCTTGAAATGCTTATTTCTTAGGAACTCTTGCAACAAATTGCAAATATGATTTCCACATCCGGTATCCAATACCCATGTGTTAGAATAAATAATATTAAGATCAATATTGTCACACGCCAACCTACGGCGGAAATGCCGGGGCGAGGACTGATTGCTCACAACTTTTCAAAGGTTACTATCATGCATTATTAAAAGTTTTGATATCTATTAAATAAATTTTCAAATAACAATCATCCATACAAAATCCAAATAAACGAAGTACATATATTAATCAATAACAATATGTCTCATTAAGTTTTCTTCTAGCATAAATCCTTAAGTGATCTTGCACTTCAGTTACTTCACATCAAATGAGTACATGCATATGCGTTGAAAATAAAATGGTTTTCTCAACACAAGGTTGAGTGATCAACACACCAGTTTAAATGTACATATAGTATATATATAAAAATAAATAAATGCAACAAGTCATATGAGGATAACAAATCAACCAATGAGCAAGTATAACTGAGATATCGAGAAGCACAAAGGCTATAACGACTAGCGTATGATCATACTATTCTGAGATTATGATGGACCTCTCCGAATGCGGTTCACATAAAGAAAGTAAGCACATAAACAAGTAAGGTATAAGTTGTTAACACATAAGAAAATAGTTGTAGTTTTGAGTATAAGTATATATAAGAAATATAATTTACGCATATGTCCCCAAAACATGGAAAAACGATTAAAAAGAGGGGAATGTGGTACCCACCTGGTCGAGAAAGAAAACTAGATAAACAAAGATACAATATGTCACTTCTTTCGAGATTGTCCAACGGAAAATCCTAAATATGAGTTATGACATAAGTAACTATGAACTTAAAAAACAAATTCTAATCAAAGACGTTCGAGATTCGATGAGGTTAGGGATTTATGGATCGAGTGAGTGATTTTGGAAATTAAATATGACTTAGACTTATTATTAATGTTATTACTTTTATTTAACAACGGTTTATCATAAATAACATTATTATAATTATACAAAATTACATAAAGTAGATATTTATAAGACTTTGGATAAATCATATAAAGAGATTTGTTTTAAATAATTATTTTAAGCTAAAAATACATTTAATGTTTATATATATTCTTATTATTAATAAATATTCCCTTTTAAAATTAACATTGCGAATATTAATAACGTCGATATAAAATATGAACTTTTATAAAATACTTGTTAATTAACAAGATTACATTAAATATGTATTTTAGATTACATCTCCTTTTTAAATTTTTAAATATACATTTTAATTTAAAACCCTTTTCAAATTTTAAAACCTTAAATAATCCATTACACTTATAAAAATATGCATGCATACATACATACATATATACATATATATATATAATATATATATAAACGAAGACATAAAAATCCTACGTGTCGCGATGTGGTCGCTCCCCTTTTTTTGGAGTCACCAGATTTGCTTGATTTTTAAATTGAGGCTTCTGATGCATTTGACCCGTTCATGGGTATGGGTCTTACCAAACCCAGATATTCCTTAAACGGGTTATAAATCTCATTAAATTAAAAATTATTTTCACCAAATTATTGATGTAAAATCCTATAAAATAGGATTTAATAAAAATTAATATCTTATTTATTTTAAAAAAGATAAGATATATAAATTAAAAAAACCAATTTGATGGTAAAAAAAATAAACGGGTCTTGGGTCTCATCAAACCATAAGTATATTATTAACTTTCATAAATATTATTTATAACTAAAAAACCAATTTTATAGTGAAAAAAATAAACGGGTCTTGGTCTCATCAAAACCATATAGTTTTTAAACCGGGTTATAACATCTCATTTATTTGTGAAACAATTTATTATCAAACCATAAGTATATTTAACTTTCATACAATAAAAAAAATATAAATGCAAGAAAATAAATAAATATTATAACAAACAATATAAAACAACCCCCGTAATACGGGGGATAAAAGTGGTTGTTAGAGGTGTTAGATGAGGGAGGAGATTAAGGTGGTGGATCTTGATGAAACCCTAGCAATTTTTTGGTGATATGTGGTCAGATTGTTGGCATCATCACCATGACAAGATAACATTTGTGGGTAGTATGTGTTTATGTTGAGGGTGTGTGAGTGTGTGTAAGAGATGGAAGTTGAATCAACTTTCCCATCAACTTAAGTCATAGCCTCATAGTACAAAAGAGGTATGTCAAAGCTTAGCTTAGCTTTGTACTAAAAGACTAATAGGTAGCATTGAGCGGTAGTCATGATATATAATTGGATATATATATGTGTGTGTGTGTGTGTCATTTAACAAAATTCGGAAAAAAGATTGGTTTATTTGTCAGTTTAATAAAATAAAGTTTTATTTGATACTTACCACTAATTATAATAATTTATAAACCTTTTAAAATCAATAAAACAATTAAAAGAAATAGTTTCCAAAAAAGAGTTGTTGGCCGGGACTCGAACCCGCGCCAGTGGGCGGATCAAGGAGTTAAACGCACACCAGTAAGCCAACTGAACCAGCTAGTCAAGTGATTAGATCTTAAGAATTAAAATTTATAACCAGACAATCGCAAAAGAAATTGATTTAAGAACCCTAGCAAATCAAATCGGCCAATCCGTTAAACGTTTGGCCGATTAGACTTAGGGTTAATGCAGAGCATTGAAAAACGATCCAAACCAAATACTTAATTACCTATAATGATGAATAGAAACGGAGTAATTAAACCATACAGGGCAGGCCAAACGAGGAGCAAGAACACGAGACCAGATTGATTATACTGAAATTTGTTTTAGGGGTTTAGTCGGCGAGGTTATAAAGATCAAGTAACTAGGTTTAATTGAATTATGATGCACGTTAGTATGTATATTATAATTGAAATGGTGTCGGCTATGGAAAATTATTGAAATCGAATCAAGGTGATTGTTTCGGTTTGGCCGAATTTGAATATATGACACAATCAATGATCTAATTTCCATAAAAGTGACGAGGATTGAGGTCCAAGCAAGAATTAGTGTAAACGGGTTCGTGAAATCGCATCCGGGTTAAAGGGTTTGGATCATGGTTACTGGGTTGATTGGTTAAGATAATATTAATATATATAATTTGCACAATAACCCTTGACGTTTGAGTATGGAAACATAATTAGATAATAGTTTAGTGAAGGGTGATTTTTGTCATAAATTGAAAGTTATAAATAACTAGTAACAATATTATAAAAATTTATATACTCGATAAGCGCGATAAAATTTTCGAACATAGAAACGGATCGGGTAATATGATTAATGAATATTAATTTATATAACCCGAGTTGTTACAGTCTCCCTTACTTTAGTGAATTTCGTCCCGATATTAAAGAATACTATAACAATACCATTAAATTTTTGAGAAAAAAATAAAATCTTAAATATAACTTTTTTTTATTTTAAATTTTTATCATAACATAGAACTTGGAATAGTTAAAAATAACTCTCCAAATGCAAATCCGATAAGGGCACTTATATATTGGATGTACCAGCGGCGTATCCACCATGTCCTTATCATCTTTATTTTTGTACGGTTATTCCAACCACTTTCCATTCTATATTATGACACGCAATCTTACGCATCATGATTTCCATACGAGGACTTTGATAATTATGTTCCGGACTATAATTATTTTCATTGTCGGATGGTCCACATGATTTGTCCCATCGTGTGGATTTACAAAACGTTTGATTAAAACATGACTTTAAGGAAACAAAAGTTTCAGGAGTTTTAATTATAACACTAGAAAATCACCAAATGTATAAAACAATTTTAAGTTGCAGTAAATTTTAATAAAGCATAGAAATTTCAAGACGACTTTTAAACATAAAGATATAAGTATTTAAAGTTGAAGAAGGGGTATCTTATAAATAGTTAAGGTTAATGAAGGTAAAGAAATAAGATAGAAGTATGCTTCAATAAACAATTTATTTAATCAAAAGAAACTTTATTTATTAGATAGAAGGTAAATAGTCCAAATACAGAAATAAGGCCATAAAGAGGCGTTACAGTACATAATTAAGAAAAAGATAAAAAAAACAGGGTAAGATAAGTTAAGGAAATCAACAAAAGTCTTTGGGGTCCTTAAGTAGTTTAATTGACGTGACTTGAAGCACCATGAGGAATTATAGGAGTAGGAGCAGTTAAGGTAGATTGATTCGGCATTGCTTGGAAAACTGGAGCTTTAACGGTTTGCAAGAGAGTTGTTTGGTGGAAATATGTCTGGTTAACTTGAGCTTGCGGTTGCGGGGTTTGGTAGTTTTGGGTTAAGTAAGGGTGACCTTGATTGATGGTAGGAGCTTGAGGGACATGAGGTTGATGGGTTTGACCTTGGTAAGCATGGGTCAAGTTATAGGGTTAGTTGAGGGCATGCATTACGGAGATGGCTTGGGTCCTTACAATGGTAGCAAGCACGGATATTAGGACTATCAGGTTGAGCATGAGGGGTAGGTTGTTGCAGACCATCTTGTGCAGTAGGCGGGACATGGCAGGTGTTAGAAAGATGGCCATAAAGATTACATTGGGTGCAGCGAAGGCATAGGGATTCAACCGAGTGATGATAGTTTCAAATGGAGCATGACGAAAAAGGACCGAGGTAAGGTTTCTTGTTTGAGGAGACTTGCGGGTGGGTAGGATTTGTTGTAGCAAGGTTCTTACCTGCAGAGAAATTTGTGGGAAAAGTTGAATCGGTTGCCTTAATGTCCTGAATTCAGGTCACTATCATAGGGATCGCAGAAGCTATCTCTTTGGCGATACAGGCAGCCATACGGTGATTGTGAGAATCAAGCGATTGATGTCGAGGATAACTTTGGTTTCTTGAATGGGACATTCTATAGGGACAAAAAAAATATGAGGATTTATAAGATCAAGGATATATTGAGGAGTCATAAGAATAGTAAAATGTTTAACTATGTAAATAACTCATAATAATGTTGCCTTAAGGAGTAAGTGGATTTGCTCCATAAAGATTAAATGTAGAGGATTATAAGATGAGGGGGGTACATAGCGTAAATAGTTATTAAATGATGTAGTCGATAAGAATAATGTGTGATGACCACTTGAGGAGTTAAGTCAGTTAAAATATAGATTATTAAGTTTACAATAAACTAACGAAATATAAATTGTTGATGTTGACCTCCGATTTCCATGGCAATTCGAATGGCCCAACGAACTAACGAATAAAAACAGCTGAGTTGGGCAGTCCATGAGCGTTACATGGAAATTTGATTGTACCAACTAATTAACGAATTAACAATGCAATAAAGTTTGTCGGCCCAATGAGGGTTACATGGAGTTTTAAACCGACCAAACTAAATAACGAACTATCGAAATAAAAATTGGGTAGTTGGAGTATCTCTTGAATCACCACATATGATGACTCCAACAAAAACGTGAAACAAAGTGAAAAATGAATAGTCAGGATTCCCGACTAACCATTTAAAATAACGTAAAAACCATAATCGAAAGGTTGTCGAATTTAAGCCACGAACCACCGTGAATTCGGTTTAAAAATATTATAAGGAATGCAACCACTAATGTGGTCACGGTTAACAGCTTAGGGTATCAGTCATATGGCATTTTTTCTTGGTCTCGCTCGGATCCATAGGGTCGAATACTGTGGTCATGTTATCCCCCAGGTAAGGAATAGCATCTTACATTTGGTTCTCTGAACCGTTTTGACAAGGTCCAACTCATAGTTTCTCTCCCCTTTTTTCAGTGATTAGAGGGACATGCCACATAACCTAGCCCTAAGGTGTACGAGCAAAATCAACAAGTGTGAATTCGTAAGGAATTTCCCGTAAATAAAAGCAATCTAATTTTTGAAAAGTTTTGTGTGTGTGTGTGTGTGTAACAATACAATAAATAACTATCTAAGAAAGGTGTAAACAATCTAATTTGAACATATAAAGGTAAACAGATAAGCACGTATGGGGCTCCTAAGCATGTTACTATGGCACAACTAACGACCTATCTTAAACCTTCAGCTCTGATACCAATCTGTCACACCCCAACCTACGGCTGAAATCACAGGGCGTGGACTGATTGCTAACAACTTTTCAAAGGATCTATCATGCATTATTAAAAGTTTCGATATCTATTAAATAAATTTCCAAATAACAATCATCCATACAAAATCCAAAAAAACGAATTACATATATTAATCAATAAAAATATCTCATTAAGTTTTCTTCTAGCATAAATCCTTAAGTGATCTTGCACTTCAGTTACTTCACATCAAACGAATACATGGATATGCGTTGAAAATAAAATGGTTTTGTCAACACAAGGTTGAGTGAGTAACACACCAGTTTAAATGTACATATAGTGTATATATAAAAATAAGTAATTGCAATAAGTCATATGAGGATAACAAATCAACCAATGAGCAAGTATAACTGAGATGTCGAGAAGCACAAAGGCTATAACGACTGGCGTATGATCATACTATTCTGAGATTATGATGGACCTCTCCGAATGCGGTTCACATAAAGCAAGTAAACACATAAACAAGTAAGGTATAAGTTGTTAACACATAAGACAATAGTTGCAGTTTTGAGTATAAGTATAGATAAGAAATATAACTTACGCATATGTCCCCAAAACATGGAAAAACGATTAAGAAGGGGGGAATGTGGTACGCACCTGGTCGAGAAAGGAAACGAGATAAAAAAAGATACAAAACGTCACTTCTTTCTAAATACGAGTTATGACATAAGTAACTATGAACTTAAAATACAAATGCTAATCAAAGACGTTCGAGATTCGATGAGGTTTGGGATTTATGATCGAGTGAGTGATTTTGGAAATTAAGTATGACTTAGACTTATTATTAATGTTATTACTTTTATTTAACAAAGGTTTATCATAAATAACATTATTATAATTATACAAAATTACATAAAGTAAATATTTATAAGACTTTGGATAAATCATATAAAGAGATTTGTTTTAAATAATTATTTTAAGCTAAAAATACATTTAATGTTCATATATATTCTTATTATTAATAAAGATTCCCTTTTAAAATTAACATTCCGAATAATAATAACACCGATATAAAATATGAACTTTTATAAAATACTTGTTAATTAACAAGATTACATTAAATATGTATTTTAGATTGCATCTCCTTTTTAAATTTTTAAACATACATTTTAACTTAAAAGCCTTTTCGAATATTAAAACCTTTAATAATCCATTACACATATAAAATATGCATACATACATACATATATATATATATATGGCGTTTAGCCAAAGTTCGGAAAAAGATCGGTTTATTTGTCAGTTTAATAAAATAAAGTTTTATTTGATATTTACCACTAACTATAATAATTTATAAACCTTTTAAAATCAATAAAACAATTAAAAGAAATAGTTTCCAAAAAAGAATGGTTGGCCGGGACTCGAACCCGCGCCAGTGGGCGGATCAAGGAGTTAAACGCACACCAGTAAGCCAACTGAACCAGCTAGTCAAGTGATTAGATCTTAAGAATTAAAATTTAAAACCAGACAGTCGCATATGAAATTGATTTAAGAACCCTAGCAAATCAAATCGGCCAATCCGTTAAACGTTTGGCCGATTAGACTTTGGGTTAATGCAAAGTACTGAAAAACCATCCAAACCAAATACAAAATAACCTATAACGATGAATAGCGACGGAGTAACTAAACCATACAGGGCCGGCCAAACGAGGAACAAGAACTCGAGACCAGATTGATTATACAGAAATTTGTTTTAAGGGTTTAGTCAGCGAGGTTATAAAGATCGTGTAACTAGGTTTAATTGAATTATGATGCACGTTAGTATCTATATTGTAATCAAAACGGTGGCGGCTATGGAAAAATATTGAAAATGAATCAAGGTGATTGTATTGCCTTAATTAAACTGTCGGTTTGGCCAAAATTGGAATATATAACACAATCAATGATCTAATTTCCATAAACGTGACGAGGATTGAGGTTCAAGCAAGAATTAGTGTAAACGGGTTTGCGATATCGGGTCCGGGTTAAAGGGTTTGGATCAGGGTTACTGGCTTAATGGGTTAAGATAATATTAATATATATAATTTGCACAATAGCCCTTGACGTTTGAGTATGGAAACATAATTAGATAATCGTTTAGTTAAGGGTGATTTTTGTCATAAATTGAAAGTTATAAATAACTAGTAATAATACTATAACAATTTATATACTTGATAAGCGCGATAAAATTTTTCGAACATAGAAACGGATCGGGTAATATGATTAATGAATATTAATTTATAAAACCCGGGTTGTTACAAATATGGATCATGAATGGTTTACCCGGGGTTTGCCCGCATTCCTCTTGTTTCAAATCTTTGAGATATGTTGGTCAATCCCTCTTCCAATGTCCTATCTCAGTACAACCAAAGCATGGGTCATCTAAGGTAACCTTTAGCTTCTTTTCTTTTGGATTGGGTTGTTCCGCTTTACCTTTCCCTTTGAACTTACCCTTGACGTGTCCCCTACCTTTGGCAACCTTTGCCTTAGGTTCCGGGTGTTGCCTCTTTAGTGATTGTGTTTCTTCCATATGACATGCATGAAGCGCTTGAACCCTTTCAAAGTATTCCACCCTAACTTGAGTAAGGAACATTTCCTTGAGTTGGGTGATCATGTCATATGCCCCATGATTTTCAAAGTCCTTTTGTATTTCAGGAATCATAGTTCCCAACATGAGACAAGAAACTTGCACCGAATCCTCGGTGTATTTCAAGCACTCGTTATAGGCATCTAAATCGTCAATGTTTGGTTCGTCGGGAATAGGATCGTCTAATATATAGGATTTCTTTTCTTGCTTGAGAACCATTCTCAAGTTTCGATACAAATCCTTAAAATTGTTGTATTTAAGACGATCTTTATCGGGTATAGATCTTAGTGATAGGTTATGCACAGGTGGGATAATTACGTTCGGTGGATTGTAGATTGTGGCCATCTACATAATTTAACAAAGCCCAGTTTTAGTATTTTCGAAATCATTTAATAATTTTAATCGTTAATACCATTTTTTCTACAAGACAACTAATGATTAAAATCTAGAACCCAACGTTACATTCACATAGTAATTAGGTGACCTTTATCCTACTGTTGAATTAACAAGGTAGTCAACGTTTGACGATTGCAACCCTTTGCAACTTCTTGTTTTATGGGATCGGGTAAACATCATATGTTTAGTTGGCATGTTTAATCCCATCAACACCTTTGTAAACCATGCTTCGGTGACCCTATTCACATGGTTTCCAAATCAAGTCGTCCTACTTACACACACATGTGAATTTGCACAAACAAGTGGTTAGGTGACCTTTATCCCACAAATATGGCAAACCTACCTCAAACTCACAAGTTTTCACTAATGTGGTTAGGTGACCTTTATCCCACATCAAGCTCCCAAGTGATTCGAGTGTTGTATAAAAGGATGGTGTCAAACATGTTTTAAAAGGGATCTAAGTTTTCTAAATTCTAGATTGGAAAACTATTTATGTACCTTGCATTTGCATGCATTCAAATGTATGGTACTTTGTTTGAAAACCAATTTTCAAAGTTCCTTTTAATAAAACCCATTGCATTGTGAAATCATTAACCTTTAATAAAACCAATTTTATTACCTGATGATTCTAAGGAACCAATTTTATGCTATTTGTTGATATTGAGTTGTTAATTATCCTTATCCAAATAAGATAAAACAAAATATAAATCAACCAAGCAAGCATAAACAACCACAAGTTCATAACCATATCCACCTAATCTCGGCCACACTTGTGGACCGAAACAAGTGTGCCAAAAGTCTCTTCTAGGGGACCAAATGAACAAAGGCCTGTTTCGGTGAACTCCCACTTGATTCCGCATCCAAATGCCTCAAGTGTCCACTTTCGTGTTGTGACTTCTCCACTTTATTTGGGCTTCCTTTTGGGCTCCAACTTCAGCTCCTATCTTCCATGGGCCTCCAAGTTTGGGCTTTGGTTATTGGGCTAGAATCCCATCTTGGACTATGAGATCCATTAAGGCCCAAAAACAAAACCGAAACTTTGTTGCATCTTCTTTTACAAAAAATATATCCTAATACATTTTTCTTTAGTAAAAGAAATACAACTAATTAACTTATTATTACAAACCAATATGAATAAATAAATATATTTCAAACCCAAACAAATGAATATTACAACCATATTGAATATTGAATAAGCCACAACACAAACACACATCCAAACACAAGGTCTTAGATAGGTTATGAAGATCCAAATGCACATCCAAATATGCAAGTATTACATGTCTAAAATGGTTCCCCTTTTGAACCTCAAACTTTCGGCTAAAGATAAGAAAATCGAAAGTTTCGGGTTTTGTCCAAACAAAACAACTAATCATCCAAGTGACTTAATTTTTCAAGATTATGACATGCATGTAAATTATAATCTTGAAAAACCAAGGGGTAACCAAAAGCCCCAAAAATTTCGGCTATGTGGTGATCCACACCATAAAACCCAAAAATAATTTAGATCTATTGAAGCATGTATCCGTATAAGCGGCTCTTGATGCCATTGTTGGGTTTTAACAAGATTATCAAAGTCATATAAACCATTTATATAAAAAATGCAGTAGATTAATTTGTTTTAAATCTTGTTATTTAGATTAATATAAAAACGATTTTATATATAAACATCCAAGCCCCGGATCCATATACAAAATTACATGCTTACCAATATAAACAACCATATAGTGTTTATGTGTT
Organism: Bidens hawaiensis; assembly: GCF_021521415.1. NCBI lineage: Eukaryota > Viridiplantae > Streptophyta > Magnoliopsida > Asterales > Asteraceae > Bidens > Bidens hawaiensis. Next base: position 124,843 of record NW_027497033.1, on the reverse strand, counting down.
ATACCTTCAAGACTCCAAGATATGAAGGAGATGATGATTTGAAATGCTAGTCTTCAAGGAGAGAAGAGCCTCAAGCTTGTATACCCATAAGCATCCAACAAACACACTTGTATGCTAGGAATTGATAACACTTTGCACACAAAACCCTTCTTGTGTTTCTTCTTCCTTGGACCAATTTTGGGAGAGAGGAGACAATATTGCATGCAAAGTTATTGGGTGTATTGTGTGTTGTGTCCCAAGAGAGTCATAAAGAGATAAAACTATTTTAAATAAAAGGGTGTGAAATTTTCCCCCAAAATGGCTGGTCCTACCAAAATTTATTTTCTCTTTCCTGGTAACACACAAATGCTCCATGTACTAGCCATATGACTTATACTCCATGTACTAGTCACAGGGCTAATACTCCATGTACTAGTCGCAGGTCTATTGAAAATTTGTGACATTTAACACTTTTAACATGCCACAAGTTTCATGCAATATATCATAACCATTATCATATATATATATATATATATATATATATATATATATATATATATATATATATATATATATATATTATTTAACCAGCTTAAATAATATCATAAGATAATCTCTCTAAATATATTATCCATATAATTTATCGATTCCTCAAGTTCAAATATTTAGAAACCCATTTTCTAAATATCATCAGTGTTAATATTTATTTGTTAGATCATATCTACAATAAATATTATGGTGTTTGTCTAGCTTGGTATTGGGTATGACCCGACTTGGATCATACTGTACTAGCCACATCAATTATAATATGTGTCTTGGGCAAACCGATTCCAACAATTTCATTCACGGCCACAGCTTCGGGGTGTCCTCTACAAGATGATAGGCTCAGAGAAATCCTCGTCCGAATGGAAATTAAGTACGAACGAGAAAATCCATTCTTGCAAAATAAAACTCAAAACAACCCAAAGCAGACATCAAATATACTCTAAGGACTAAGCAAACTCAAAGGAAAAAAGAAAATAAAGAAAAATAAAAATAAAAGAAAATACTGCAACTAAGTTTTATACAAAATCCACTTGCCCGAGTACTTATTCCTGTCGATGTTTCTTACATGAGGTCCTTGAGGAGATGCGTACCCCCCCCCCCTTCGAATTTAGCAATTAGATCCTCAACACCACCTTTCACCATCTTGCCATCGGTATTCCATGAACTATGGACTCCAAACTTCTCACATGGATCATGTGGCCGCACCCAACTCACCCTACGTTCAAGCTTCCTATCCCCACATTTATTACCTACCATATGTTTCATGCAACCACGTAAAATATTCATACTTTATCCAAAACTCCATGCCCTGTCAGCATCACTTACCATCTCCACCTTTGCATTGCCGATGAAATAACCAACGTTTGAATAATCGAGGGTTCTATTTTCGGGACGGGTTAGGAAAAACTCAAGAGGAATAGTAATATTGCCCGCCATGTTCATCTTGTATTGATCTCTCTTAATTGGCGAGTCTGGAACTGACTTCTTTATATGAAATGTGACGGTTTCATCCTCTACAGGAAGTGTGATTTTAACATACGGACATTAATCAAAGCATCCATGGTGCACAATAATGGATGACCCAAGATAAGAGGAACATTAGAATCTTCGTCCATGTCAAGGATAACAAAATCAACCGGAATGATAAATTTATCCACCTTGTCCAACAAATTCTCCACAATACCCCTAGGAAATTTCACCGAGCGAATAATGAGCTGAATACTCATCCGTGTAGGGGTCGGCTCACCTAGGTTAAGCTTATCAAAATCAGAATACGGCATGAGATTAATGCTAGCACCTAGGTCAGTCAATGAATTGTTGAAAGGAAGATGAACGATCCCACAAGGGATGGTAAATCTACCAGGATTGGACATTTTTTTGGGAGCTTGTTTTTCCCAACTACGGAACATTCCTCAATAAGAGTAACCTAGAAAGTTCCTCAAGTTTCTTTTTATTTGTCAGGAGTTCTTTGAGAAACTTGGAGTACTTAGGCATGTTTGCTAGAGCTTCTATGAACGTAATGTTAACATGGAGATTTTTCAGTATGTCGAGAGATCTAGAGTACTGCTCTGAATCATTCTTTTTAACCAGACGACCGGCACGTGGCGGTTTTGGCTTGTAGACGTACACCGGTTCATACTCAAACTGCTTATCCTTCTCAACTTGCACACCACTGTGAGTTACTTGTTGGGTCTCGCCTCTAGTTCACCTTGTCGGGTGATGTATTTAACTCCAGCTTCTCATCGACTTCCTCCTCCTCTCTTTGTGTGCTGCTAACGACGCCTCTCCCACTTCGGGTGATCACTGCGTTGACATGAGCATTTGGAAATGGTTTAAAATAGGTGGGACCGAGATTAGAGATAATGTTACTTGGAAGACTCCCCGAGGGTCGTTGATCAATCTTTGAAGACAACTCACTAAATTTGGCCTCAAGATTCTGATATGTTTGTTTATAAATGTCTCATGTTGCAATAGAGTCGATTTGGTGTTGGCATTGTTTTGTATGAGCTGATTTAACAATTGAGTTTGGTTAGCCAACATCTCCTGGATCTTGGAATTACTATATGTTGCAAGAATGGTTCAAGAGCGGGTTTTTGGAACAGATTATGGCGTTGCTGATGACCGGAGTTACCTGTCCACCAGTTAGAGTTAGAATTATGGTTTCGCCACCCTGAATTGATGGAACAATTTTGATTAGAAAGAAACCCGACTTCCTCTAGAGAATCAACAAGAAAATCGGTTGTTTCATGATTTCCACGACATATCTCGCACTTACGAACTTGCAGCTTAAACACTCTGAACTCCCTCTTCATTGCCTCAACATTTGCCAACATACTCGTATTCCGATCAACATGATGCACTCCACGTGATGCTGAGATTGTTGCGGCCTTAGTAGCCGAGACGGACCTTCTACTCTGTGAATGCTGATCCGCTAACACTATGGTGAGCCTATTAAGCAAGTTTCCTCCGGTGGTGGTATTGAACCGTTGTTGGGTTTCGGGAGTAAGGCCATTGTAAAATTGTTTAACCATAACCCAATCGGATAGGCCACGCTGAGGACAACGTTTTAGAAGAGTTTGGAAACACTCCTTCACAGAAAAATAAGACTCATTGGGTCCATATGAAAGGAATGGATTTGCTCATGGAGACGTCCGACCTTCGATGGAGGGAAATATTTTCTCAGAAACTTTGATTGTATGTACACCCACGTGGTGATAGAGGCGTTTGCCAGAGATTCGAACCATGACACAGCACGACCGGAAAGTGAGAATGGGAATCATTTAAGATGAATGACGTCGAAAGAGATATTATTAGTATTAATTGTTTCGCAGATTCGCACGAATCAGGATATGTGTCCCAGAGCATCTTCGTCATCCATGAACTGAGCATAATTTGTGATGGAATTCATGACGTGATGGGGAATTTGTCAGTTTTGGTTATTAGTCACAACAGGTCGGACAATTGCATATCGGGCTCCCACGATGCCATCATTGTCTTTAGCATGAACGGTTTGTCGTACTGGTTGTTCGGCGCCCCCCATATCTATTAAAAGTTGATCATTTACTTTTGTTTAAGTTTTTTTTGTTTAATTTTGTATTAGGGAAAATAAATCTAAAGGCACATATAGCAAGTAAAGACACCTAAAGGCAAAATAACAACTAAAAAGTGAATAAACAGATAAACAGATCAGATAATCAACTTGATTTAAACAATGAATTTGCAAGGGTCGCCGACAACGACGCCAAAAACTTGGCATGTGAAATGTGTATATATAACATTAAATACCAAGTTTTATCGAATTCGCCTAAATAACCACACACAATCGGAAATTGTACGGATAGCAACGTAGCTACCAAGTAAGAACAAATATCGAACCTAGGACACTCTGGGTAAACTGTAATTATTAAACCTAAATGATTACTAACCTAGACTTTCTTTTGATTTTTAGATTTGTTTATATTAATTAAACTAATAATACTTAACTAATTAAGAATTAAATTAAAACAAAACTTTATAAAAATCAGGTATGACTCAAGTGTGAGAAACAACTACCTAGGTAATGGAATTCTACTAGTTAAATTAATAGTCAAACGAACTTTACTTTGTTGAAAAACAATATCTTTGAAAATATGACACAAAAGACTAATAAAGTACGCTAGATCGCCTCCCGGTCTCACCAACAAACCCTAAAAATCTAATGACATGTGAAGCTTAATTGTTAAAGGTTTGGATCACCTCACGGTCTCATCTTACCTAATAATACTATGTTACCCCAAAATCCAAATCACCTTTTGATCTCTTTGAATTCAATATTTTAATATAAATGGCATATTATTAATTAACTTGAACACAACTTGTATCACAATAATCTAAGGGACCTAGGATAACTCACTCCCATGCAGTTATTACCTAAACCCACAAAAGACAAAGATGACACAATACTAAATTGCCTCCCAGCTCTCAATAAATATTCCTAAGGTTATTCCGACCATAAATAGCAAACAAGTTAAAAACACAAAGTAGACAACCTAATCATGCATCTAACAATTACCAATGACTATCAAACGAAAGTGTAATAATGATTAATGCAGTAAATCAGATTCAATTACTGAACAATATTATCAAAAAAAATATCAAAACTTTACCATCACATTAAATCAACCAACATCAAATACTAGTTCATTAAGCCATCAATATAACATAGTACTCAACCAACACTTAGGTAGTACAAAGTATTTAGCTACTCATACAAAATTATGAAACAACAATAAAAGATGAATCACGGTTCATCAAAATAACTATAATTGAGCTACTAGCCTGCTAGCTTACTTAATATTAATTCACCATGGAATTCTGTGACGTGCTTGCTAGTGAGCTTGCTTCTTTTCCTTTCTTTCAAATTACATAGTTGCTTTTATTTTTAACCTAGTTGGCTGCCTGTTTGCTTCTCTTCAAAAACTTCTTGTGGCAGCCATCGACTTCTCTTATAGTGTTCTTCGTTTGATAGTTCTTCAAATCCCAGCTATCACAATTCACACGTAAAAGCCTTTGATTCATTCATAGCCCAATAAGCCCGTAAGACTTTCTTATAATCGTGGCCAAAATCTTAAATCTTGTTTTCGTAAATCCAAGTTCCTTCTTCAATTATTGATGCATCTGAATACCTATGTAATAATTCATTTAGTGTCTCATCAATTTTTCATTTAATTTCTCTCTAAGAATTTCTAATCGCAACTATTAATACCTAAAGAAAAATAGACATGACATTCAATGTAACAATATTATAAATTAGTAATCGTAACATGTATTAGATAGATGTAACTTTTAATAAAAAAAAAAGGAACCCAAAAGCTTTTAAAAGTGTATGAAATAGTTTTACTATTTGTATTTAATTTAGCCCATATCAAGAAGTTGATAAACGGGTCGTTCTCATAATCAATTCCTCCGTTACATAGGAGGCAATGGCCGAAGTGCTCGGTCTCAAAACTACTCACCAAATCTGGTCAGCCCTCGAAGTTTCATATAGCAGCACAACTATTGAAGAACGCAACTTCTACGGGATAGCCTTAGGCAGTTCACTAAAGGCCCAGGTACCGTTACCGAGTTTAGTCGAAAATTCAAGGCAATATGTGACCAGTTGGCCATTATTGGTCAACCCGTCATTAATAGTAAGAAGAATCACTCGTACCTATGGGGGCTGGATCCACTTTGGAAATTTTCCATCGCAGTTCGCATCAACATGTCCTCGCTTTCTTTTCGGGAACTACTCACCAAAGCAGAAAGTCAGGATTAGTTTCTGCAAACTCTTCACCCACCCACACCATCCCCTGTTGCATTCACAGAAAATGAACATGGTAATCGTGGTTTGGGTTCGGGTCAGTCTACAAATAAAGCCAACTCTCATTCCATCTCTGTCGGTTTCGGTTCTTAATATATCTCTCAATGGCCCTCGTCAAAAAATATGGACACTTTGCAGACAAGTGTTCTCGCCTATCCTCATTCACTTCTGCCTCTAATACCAATGAGGGTCTCGCTCTAAAGTTTCAAGCTCAGTGCCACGTTACCATTGGTGCCCCAAATTGGCTATCTAACTCTGGTGCCACTGAGCACATCATGGCTAACTCTACAGGTAATATTCATACCACCGCTCCATATATGGGTAACTCTACAGTTGCTTTTGGTAATGGAAATTTATTACCTATTTCTCATATGGGTCAATTCTTGATTAATAAGCACTTATATTTTTTTTAAACGTCATGGTCATTCCCAACTTACCAAGAATCGTTTATCCATTAGTCAACTAACCACAGGTTATCCCGTCGATGTCTTACTTTCCCAAACATTTTTTTAGTATTCAAGATCAAAAAACAAGCCAACCCCTTGCTAAAGGTCGGTGTGAAAATGGTCTCTATGTGCTTTGGGATGGGAATCATGCTTTTGTTGCTAAAATTTCTTCCAATAAAGCCTCTTTTGAACTTCGGCTTTATTGTTTAGGGCATGTTACCTTTGATACTATTTATATTTTAAAAAGTTTTGGTTGTTTGTCATTTACTTCTATTTTGCCTAAACCTAATATTTGTTCCCCGTGCCAACTTTCATAGGCTTACAAAATGCCTTTTGATTTAAATGACAAACGGGCATCAAATCACTTGGACCTTGTACATTGTGATTTACGGGGTCCTTCACCCGTTTTGAGTATTGATGTTTATAGATATTATTTTTCGTTGTTGATGATCATTCGCAGCTTTCTTGGCTTTATCTGCTTAAAACAAAGGATGGTTTTTATTCCATCTTGTCCACTTTCTTATTTTTTGTGCAAACACAATTTTCAAGGAAACTTAATGTTTTTCAAAGTGATGGTGGTACCGAATTCCTAAATCAACACGTTTGAAATTTTTTTTTGATGAAAATGGCACTTTTCCTCAATTATCTTGCCCTTACACCTCTCCTCAAAATGGTCGAGCTAAAAGGAAATACCGCCATATAGTAGAAATGGGACTTTCCATGCATTTTCATGCTCATGTTTCGGCTACTTATTGGGTTTAGGCATTTAGCACCGCCACTTATATCGTAAATCGTTTACCGTCTGGTGTCCGACACAATAAATCACCTTTTGAAATTTTATTCTCTACAACACCAACCTACACTAACTTTCGTGTTTTTGGGTGTAGTGTTTAACCATATCTTTGTGACTATACACCACATAAACTAGCTCCTCGAAGCATTCCTTGTGTCTTCATGGGCTATGAAACTCAATATAAAGGATACAAGTGCTTTGACTCGAACACCTCACGCATTTATGTCACTCTCCATGCTCGTTTTGATTAAACCTCGTTTCCATTTCAGCCTCATTCTTCCATTTCTGATTTGACCAGTTTATTATTATCCACCTACCAAGAGAATTATCCCCTTAATACTACTTCATCTAATTGTGACCCTATCCAACCCACCCCTTCACCTACTATCTCCAACCAAACCACATCCCCGTGCAATTTATGTAAACCTAATTCCCACATGCATGGTACTCCTTTCCATGCAGCTCTAAGTCACGCATTCCACATACCTTCCCCACATTATGATTTACCAACCACCACAACACCTTCCTCGCCAACCGCTGCCACACCTTCTTCACCTCACCCCTTTTTAACAACCGATTAACAAACTACCTCAGCCCCCTCCTCAACGCAACTGTCTACTCACATCGTTTCATCACAACCACCTCTAACCCATCAAATGATCACTAGCTTTATGGTCGGTACCTTTAAACCCAATACCAAACATCGTGCCATGCTTGCTCAGGCTATGCAAAATAGTCTTCATGGTTCTTTGCTCACTGCCTCATACCTAAAGGTTTTCAAACCGCTTCCAAAAGCCCTCATTGGATGCATGCGATGCATGAAGAAATATAGTCGGCTCCAAATGGGCTTTCGTACCAAATACAACTCCGATAGCTTGATTGATCAACATAAAGCTTGACTTGTCTCACAAGGTTTCACTCAAATCCTGGGATTTGATTTTTCTTACACTTTTAGCCCTGTTGTAAAGCTTCAAATATTCGTGTTGCACTATCCTTGGCTGTTATCAACAATTTGCCTCTCTATCAACTAGACGTAAACAACGCCTTTTTAAACGGCTCCTTAACTAAAACCTTTTACATGGAAAACCCACCAGGTTTTATTGATTCCAATATCTTCATGATTATGTCTGTAAACTAAATAAAGCTCTCTATATATTGAAACAGGCACCAAGAGCATGGTTTCAACAGTTAAGCTCATTTCTGGTCAGTTATGGTTTTGCATGTAGCCGCCTGACACGTCATTGTTCGTTTTCAATCAAGGAGATTGTTTTTGTGTACCTCTTTGTTTATGTGGATGATCTTATCCTCATTGGCAATAAACCCGTTATGCTTGCCAACTTCATCAGCTGGTTAAACAATGAGTTTACTATTAAGGATTTTGGGTCGTTAAATTCTTTATTGGGTTTGTAGGTTGTTCACACGGATGATGGGTTGTTTCTTAGTAAAGAGAAATATGCACTTGACATTCTTAATCGTGTCGGGCTCCTTGATTTAAAGCCCGTTCCCACACCCCTTGCAACTACTGATTTCTTCCCATCCACCTGCAAACCATACCCCGATCCTACATTTTATCTTTCAATTTTTTGTGCGTTACAATATTTAACCATTACCCGACCGGATCTTGCTTATACCGTTAACCAAGCTTGTCAACTCTTACATGCTCCGACAAACCTTCACTTTCACCTCGTTAAACACATACTATGTTGTGTGAAAGGAACAATATCGCATGGTCTTGTTTTTCAACAACCTAAGCATATAACTATTTTGGGTTACTCTAATGCAGATTGGGCTTGTTGCAATGAAACAAGAAGATCAACTTATGGTTATTCAATCTTTTTAGGGGGTAATCTTGTTTCATGGAGTGAAAATAAACAACCCACCGTCTCAAGGTCTGGTTGTGAGATCTCCTCTTACAATGACACATATATATGATTTCTTGGATGAAAATTTCAGTGTTCCCCGGTCAATAAAAAACATTTTTAAATTATCATCATTAGCAAGGGAAAGTAAGGGGTCGAAGACACAGGGAATTAGTGGAATTAGTGGAAAGTGCCAATCGAACTTATTGTTTATAATAATTATGCTAGGAGGACAGACGATGTCAAGCAGATGAAATATTCATTTGATTGTAAAGGAATTAGAAAAAAGTAACCAAACTCCAGGTTTCTTCTTGTGAAGCAAACTTGACCAATTGATAACACTTATTTTGAAAACCCGTTTGATCACGCCTATGATCAAAATATTAGATATTTGACCTTACTGATTGACATAACTTAATCCGAAAAATTGGTTTGGATGAATAATAACCTAATTGATTACCAGTTTTATGATTTTATAAATGCAATCGGCTTAATGAATAAAAATAAACGGGGACAATGACTCTAAGAACCTAATCCTAAAACTTGATGACCAAAAATCAATTAACTGATAAAACTTCAAAGCATTCAATTACAAAAAAAACTATTCAAATGCATAAACAAACATCAAAATTAACTAACCGAATAGTTAATCAAACACAACCCGACTCCCGCAGATGGTTACAAAGGGTTTAGCCTTGCATCTTGATCTTGAATAGTTTCATTGATTGTTAAACGGATGATAGCATTGATATTTTAGGTGATTAGAGGGTGTTAGTATGATGAAGAATTTTTCATGATGATCGACTTTAATGTTTTATGGGTATGCAGGATGATCAAATTTAGTGTTTTGTGGTCTTTAATATGGAAGAAAAAACAAGAAAAATTAGAATTGCCATCAGACCCAGCCGTAGCCTACGGCTCGGAACCGTAGCTTACGGTCTGGCTGTAGGCTACGGGCTTCACTCTTTACTTTATGGTGACAACTCATCAGCTAGACTCGTTGGCTGCAGTCTGGTACTCTTAGCCTGCGGCTGCTACTGTACCACATTATGTAATTTTTACTTTTTTTAATCTTGTTCATAGTCTCGAACTCCCGGTTGCATTCCCCAATCTATACCTTAATCTCTTGCCCTCCTAAGTACTCAAAAAAGCGACGTTAAGCTCCGAGTACTTGTAAGCATAAAACCACTCAAGGTAATCGTGTTTGATGCAAATAAACAACTAAAACACATAATACTAAACACTTAAAACAGGTTCTTTTACCCACACATCACATCCCCACACTTATCATTCGCGTGCCCTCAAGAAAACTCTCATGCAACACATACACATCAATCGATGGTTCATCTATTATTGTCATTAATACTAGTAAGGTCTAAGGTCATACCCAATTCCCAAAACTGACACGTTCAAGATTGATAACCCACCAAACAAATTAATAATGCATTTAAAAACAATTGAACCACCCAAAGAAGTCTACTTTGTTTCGGGTTAAGGCACACATGATCACACCCCTCACAAATATATCGCTCCTCTCGGTTTAATATCTGGACCAACAAAAATTGTGCTAGTATCTGTCCGCGCTCTATACCAAGTATGAACACAAAGTAATAAGCTTGCGAGCCAATAATGTCCAGCCAGTAACCACCCATTACATAAAGAACATGACTAAGGGTTTTGCGGGGGCTTAGGTTCGGGTATGGAATAGGAATTTTTTAGTGACTTATGGTAGATGAAACCCAATTTATTAAACAACTAAACCAACCGTCAAACTCATAATCTAACACTTATTTACACCCAATACTGACTTCAAACATTGGCTATTTTTTAGTGTTCTTTTATTTTTCATTTGTTTTTCTTTCTTTCTTTTTTTTATTATATTTTTTTTTATCATAAACCTAACTAACATCAATATATACATACAACTGACCTGATACGTACGTGCATTGTGTACTATGCTCTACAAAATGACAATATACAATTCTAATATATCGGATGTCATCACACATGGATAAAATAAAAGGCTAAGGTTGACATGGTTAGTTATGTTGGGTTAAGGAAACGAAAGGGAAAACACACAAACTGGGCTCCTATGGTATAATATAGGATATGGAGTATTATTTATATAAAGGCTAATATATGTGAGTTTCTACAATCCTAATTCTCTATACAGGTGGTGGTATTAAGATCTCAACATGCATATGACAAACAAGTTCAAGATATCATGAACCAACTGGTTACACTCAAAATCACTCATATGACATGTGTGTGTGTGTGTGTATATATATTAATATGTGTATCAAATATTGGGTTAAATAACAGAAACTCGGGAGAAAACGGGCTAACGATATGGAACATGTGTACCCGTCCCCATGACTAGTGATCCCCGTCTAAACAATCTCATTTTAATTTTGCTTTTTGAAAAACATTTAATGAGAAAACTTTCGAGAAGACTAAAAACTGACAATGACCAAAGACTTCTAACTTGGCGTTAATAACAGCAATTTACAATTACTGTATTTGTGCACAACCTAGGTACTCTAAGGAAAAAAAATTAAATTTCCCCTAGTCAATGAAAAAACATTTATAAATTACAAACAGGGGGTAGCAAGGTGTCGAATTCACAAGAAATAAGAGGAAAGTGCCGGTCGAGGTTATTGTTTTATAATAATTATGCTAGACGGACAAATGATGTCAAGCATATTAAATATTAACTTGATTTTAAGACAATTAGTGAAAATTAACCAAACTCAAGGTTTTAGGATGTAAAGCAAAGTAGACCAATAGATTAAACTTATATATAAAAAACCCGTTTGATCACCCCTATAATCAAAAGATTAGATATTTGACCTTAATGATTTTCAAAACTTAATATAAACATTTGATTTGGATTAATAACAACCTAATTGATTACCAGTTTGATAAATGCAATCGTCTTAATTGTTAAAAATAAATATGTCAATGACTCTAAGAACCTGATCCTAAAAGTTGATGACCACAAATCAATTAACGGGAAAAACGTCAAAGCATTCAATTACGAAAAACAGTATAAATGCATAAACAACCATCAAAATTTAACTAAGAGAATGGTTAATCAAATTCAAATCCACTACCGAAGTTTAGAACACAAAAAGTCTAGATACAAACACGACCCTACTCTCGGAGATAGTTACCCGAGGTTTAGGCTTGCATTTTGATCTTCAATAGCTTCATTGATTGTTGAATGGATGATAACATGGATGTTTTTTATGATTAAAGGGTGTTAGGATGGTGAAGAATTTATCCAAAATCGTCTTTGGTGGCTAGGGTATGTAGGAGGATTGACTTTAAGGTTTTATTAGTTTAAAAATCAAGAACATTCATAGCTTACGGCCTGGTCGTAGGGTACGGGCTTCACTCTCTGCTTTACGGTGACAAATCATCAACCACGCCTGTAGGCTATGTTCTGGTACTCGTAGCCTACGATTTCTATATTACCAGATCATGTGATTTTTGTTTTTTTTTTCAATCTTTTTCATCGACTCGAACTCCCAGTTGCATTCCACTATCCATAACTTGATATGTTGCCCTCCTAAGTACTCCAAATTAGCTCCGTTAAGCTCCAAGTATGTAAGGCCCCGTTACCGGTAGCCCTACTTTCGTGTTGGATTACTCATAAACGCAGTTCTAAATATCAGAGTTAATTAAAACATTCGCGGAACATTAAAAACTTTCATAAAACATTTCGTAACAATCCAAAACTTGTCTTAAACAAACAACTTGTCTTTCAAAAACAAAGTAATTAAAACATATCACGTCTTGAGCCTTCTGATGCCAGCCTCTTATTCAATGCCATGTGCCCCCTCAAGCGAGCTGCCTCATCCTACTCACCTGTGTGCATACTAAAATTCAGCTACGCTGAGTGAGTTCTAGTTAATCATACATTATACAATACACACAAACTTATATTCTTTCAATCATACTTTCATACTTTCATACTTTCTTTATACTAATTCGCTTTCATATCTTACGTTATAAAGAGCATTACACCCTACATTCCTCGAGTATTATCAGGGCTCGGTACCCTCCTTCCTTGAGTATTATTAGGGCCCGGTACCTTCCTTCCTCTAGTATTATTAGGGCTCGATACCCTCCTTCCTCGAGTATTATTAGGGCTCGGTACCCTCTTTCCTCGAATATTAGTAGGGTTCGGTTCCCTAGTTCTCGAATATTAGTAGGGTTCAATTCCCTCTTCGTTACCATACAACCATACACCATACCTCGAGTATTATTAGGGCTCGGTACCCTTTTCGTAACCAAACAACCATACATCATACCTGTCACACCCTCAAAATCCACTAACGGAGTTTTACCGTCAGAGGGTGTGAACTAACAGGATCGGAATCATTAGTTATAATCAAACCATAAAAACGTTTAAATGAAAATAGGTGCGGAAGCGTAAAACCCAAAAGACAAAAGTTGCGTCACGCAGGACGACTTAAAAAAGAACCAAGTAATAATAGTTAAAAACATGTTTGCATATCAGAATGTTCAAAAACCATGCATGATCCTATACCGCGCGCCCGCCTCGGCTACCTGAGAATAAAATACTAAAAGTGTCAACACGAGGTTGGTGAGTTCACAAGTTTATATAAAATAAAGCGTTTAGCGTTTTGCGTTCAGTGTTTTGCGTTCAGCGTTTTGCGTTACCAGATAGTGTTTAATCAATTATATATCAATAGGTAGCTAGCCTATACAACAAGTATTACTAAGTGTTCGACACCGAAGCTGACTGTTTATTAAGTGCCTTGTCACCAGGTCATCCAGACCATGGTACGTGTTAGCCAAAATTGCACCCGCTCGACCTCCAGTCGAGTTTAGCGTTGGGTGGGGTTTGTCAAACCCAGTAGTACTACTCAACAGTGACTCGCTATTATCCAAATATTAACCGGTTCGATGTGTAGGACTTCAATTGTTTCGTTTGCCACTTAGCCTTTACAAGTGATATATAATTTACTAACAAAATCTTAAATGCGTTTTCAGAGTATGTTATCTCCCCCAAGTGAAAAGCGTTTAAAACAGTTTAAAGGGGTAAGTGAAACTCATTGTTTGCGAAGAATTCCCAAAAATAAATCACCAAGTGATGCGCGTCACAGAAAACTCTCTCTAGCGTTCTAAAACAACAAAGAGATTTTCTAAGTGTCGGAACTATTAACGAGTCTCTAGACCCGGCACGTAGTACCTATGCAAATATCACGTTTCGTGTTTCGTTTGTGAATCATGTGTGACTTAACAAGTACATTTGTGATACGATACATGTGTGAACAATTATTTACGTGTCATGTATTAATAATGTACATCACTAGCAACTATTCCCCACACGGGCAATTTGGTCAAAACACCACAATTATTTAGCAAGTATTCCCCGCAGGGGCAATTTGGTCAAAACATAACAATTAACTAGCAATTATCATGTTTCATGCATTTTCACAAAATTCAGCAGCTAGTTTCACCAAGACAGAAATTCTACTTGAAAGATTATACTATACCACCGATCATAGCATCTCAATTAATTCATCAAAAATCATCACAAGAGCATACATGTCTTATGTTTCCAGAACATATTTTATTTTATTTTTATTCCACATAGGTTTCTCACAATAATCAAATCATTACAGCAAACTCATAACAGTCAAATTCATGCGCAACAGAATGTTATTTGAAATTACCGTTAAATGAAAAATCCAATAAATGCAAGACCACTTGAGTTAGGTTCCTAACTCAACAAGTCAACTTCCAGAAGTGGAACCAACCCAATTGGTCTCGTAGTTCATGAGATATAACATTTACAAAACAACCTAACAGCAGGTCTAACAACTCAGCTTTGCACAACGTTTTTGTAAAATCATAAAGGTTAACTTTTACACGTCCAAAAATTGCAAATTTATATTCTTTAGAAACTAGACTCAACCTAGTTTACAGTAGTATCAATAATCTCGACCAATTTTCATATTTACACCCAGATACAGTCAATTGAACATCAACAACACAATCTGTCCAGAAACTGTTTGCAACAAAACTCAACATATTAACCATCTATAGACCACAATTCATTCGTATAACATTCTAGACACCATAACCACTATCCATGCATATCAATTACACCATACATACATGGTTAGGGTTTTATTTGATCTCAAAATCAAAGACACAACAATTAACATGTAATAATATCAATTCTAGTTATCAAATCATCATCAATACATCATCAAATCAAACAAAAATCATATGAACACAATATATGAAATTTTCGGAATCTAGGGTTTGTAATTAACCCATTAAAAATCGAAATTAAGTATAAAGGATGCATAGGATAGTCGTTTATACCTTCCTAGCACCTTAATCTTCAATCAAACTTGAACAATCTTGATTGTATGTGTGTGTATGAAGGCCGATCGCAAGGGGGGGGGGGTTAGAGGCTGCCGTCGGTTTAGGAGAGAAAGGAAGAGGAGAGTTAGGGTTTTAGGTTTATATTAATAATAATAATATAATACACTTTGGTCCCTTAACTTTCAAATGTTACTTTACTAGCTTAATTAACTAATTCTTGCACCTTGAGTTAACGTTATATAACATGTTATCACATAACACATAAGTCTAACACATAATTATCACATAATTATTGTTTTGACGTTTTTCGTTTATCCACCAATTGTTTGCGTCAACTCGTTTGCGTTTCGGTGCAATTCCCGAAAGACTACACATGTAGTAAGTGTCAAGCGTCATTTAAACCCTAGTTTAAATGTAATGAGGTGTGCGTTATAGATTCAATGATCTTAAGTTTGAATTGACGGAGTTGAGTTAACGGAGTTAACCTGAAATTGACGATTGTCACATTATTCCCATGTTAAAGAATTTTCGTCCCGAAAATTTGAGTCAAGTCCTGATGAGTGTCTGAAAAAGTAAGAAAAATTTTCAGTTTGTCATATCATCCCCTAGTAGAAAGAAATTTCGTCCCGAAATTTAATTCATACCTCCGGTGATTTCTGATGGTTTGTCGTGTTTCGCGGTTTCCTGTGTTTGGTCAGCCCTTCAAAAAGGTGAGGATAGTTTTTCATCATTTGATCCTCGCGTTCCCACGTGAACTCCGGTCCACGTCTCGAGTTCCAAAGAACCTTAACAATTGGAATTTTACTGTGCTTGAGTGTTTTGGTTTCCCAATCCAAAACTTCGACTGGTTCTTCAATGAAGTGTAACTGTTCATCAACTTGCAATTCGTCCAAAGGAACTGCTTGGGTTTCATCAGATAGGCATTTCTTCATATTTGATACGTGAAAAACATTGTGTACACTGCTGAGTTCCGCTGGTAAGTCCAGTCGGTACGCCACCGGACCAATGCGCTCAGTTATCCGGTAAGGACCAACGTATCGTGGATTGAGTTTGTTTCGCTTCCCAAAGCGAACCACACCTTTCCAAGATGAGACTTTGAGTAATACTTAGTCGTTCACTTGAAATTCGAGAGGCTTTCGGCGCTTGTCGGTGTAACTCTTGTGGCGATCTCGTGCTGCTGCCATGCGGTTTCGGATTTGAACAATCTTTTCCGAAGTTTCGAGTACCAATTCTGGACCAGTGGTTTGGCTGTCACCCACCTCTGCCCAGTAGAGAGGTGATCGACACTTCCGTCCGTACAGTGCTTCAGACGGCGCTGCTTTAATACTTGCGTGGTAGCTGTTATTATACGAAAACTCTACCAAAGGTAAGTGAGGTTCCCAACTTTTTCCGAAATCCAACACGCATGCACGCAACATGTCCTCTAAGGTCTGAATAGTTCGTTCACTTTGCCCATCCGTCTGAGGATGGTATGCTGTGCTCATATCAAGACGGGTGCCTAGTGCGCTTTGTAGTGACTTCCAAAAGTGCGAAGTGAAACGGAAATCTCGATCAGAAATGATTGAGACAGGCACTCCGTGTCTAGACACCACTTCTTTCAGGTAGACACGAGTCAATCTTTCCATTTTGTCCGATTCCTTAATCGCTAAGAAGTGTGCCGATTTAGTCAACCGGTCAACGATCACCCAGATGGTATCGCATCCCGTCGGTGTTTTAGGTAATCCCGTGATAAAATCCATTGAAATGTGTTCCCATTTCCACATTGGAAGTTCCGGTTGCTATAGCAGGCCAGATGGTTTCTGGTATTCTATTTTGACTCTGGCACAAGTCAAACATTTGCTCACGTAGGTGGCAATGTCGGCTTTCATATTTGGCCACCAGTAAGTGCCTTTAAGTCATGATACATTTTATCTGAGCCAGGGTGAATAGAATATCGGGACTTGTGAGCTTCGTCCATCACTAGAGTTCTCAACTCTCCGTATCGTGGAACCCAAATCCGGTTCTCAAAATATCGGACCCCGTCCGATTTGGTTTCAAGTTGCTTGTTCATGCCCCGCATGAGTTCTGATGGGAGATTATCATCCTTCAAAGCTTCGAGCTGCGCCTCGCGAATCTGATCGGGTAAGTTGGCATGAATCGTGAGTTGCAATGCTCGTACTCGTCTAGGTTTATCTATTTCTTTCCTGCTGAGAGCGTCGGCCACTACATTGGCCTTTCCAGGGTGGTACTTGATGGCACAATCATAATCCTTAAGCAGCTCGACCCAACGACGCTGTCGCATGCTCAGCTCCTTCTGATCGTAGATATGTTGGAGACTCTTGTGGTCGGTGTAAATGGTAAACTTGGTACCGTACAAGTAATGCCTCCATATCTTAAGGGCAAACACCACAGCTCCAAGTTCCAAATCATGGGTCGTGTAGTTCTTCTCGTGAACCCGTAGTTGTCGAGAGGCATAGGCTGTAACCTTCTCGAGTTGCATCAGCACACAACCGAGACCTTGTATCGATGCGTCACAATGTACCTCAAAATTCTCTGTTCCCTCGGGAAGGGCTAAAATAGGGGCGCTACAAAGTTTGGTTTTCAACAGTTGGAAAGAGGATTCTTGCGCGTCTCCCCAATTGTACTTAGTACCCTTGTGAGTCAAAGCGGTGAGGGGTTGAGCAATCTTTGAAAATCCCTCGATGAAACGCCGGTAGTAGCCGGCCAGTCCTAGGAATTGCCGCACCTCAGTCGGAGTATTAGGTGCTTCTCAGTTTTTGATTGCCTCTACCTTACCGGGATCGACATGGATACCGTTCTCTTTGATCACATGTCCTAAAAAAGTTAACCTCGCGAAGCCAAAATTCGCATTTCGAGAGTTTAGCGTACAGTTGTTCCTTCTTCAATAATTCCAGAACTAACCTCAGGTGTTCTTCGTGGTCAGCCTCGTCCTTGGAGTAGACGAGAATATCATCAATGAAAACAATCACAAACTTGTCGAGGTACGCCTTGCATACTCGAATCATGAGATCCATAAATACGGCTGGTGCGTTGGTTAGGCCAAAAGGCATAACCGAAAACTCGTAGTGACCATACCGTGTTCTGAAAGCCGTCTTTGAGATATCTTCTTCGCGCACTCTTAATTGATGGTAACCAGACCGCAGATCGATCTTCGAGTAGTAACTCGATCCTTGAAGCTGGTCAAACAGATCATCAATTCGGGGTAAAGGATAACGGTTCTTGACCGTCACCTTGTTCAACTCCCGGTAGTCAATACACATGCGAAAAGTCCCGTCCTTCTTTCGGACAAATAAGATGGGGGCTCCCCATGGCGATGAGCTAGGTCGGATAAAACCTTTATCCAATAAATCTTGCAACTGAGTTGACAGTTCCTGAAGCTCCGCCGGTGCGAGCCGATACGGGGCTCGTGCCATGGGTGCTGCACCGGGTGTCAACTCGATTTGGAATTCGACTTGACGAATAGGAGGGAGTCCAGGCAAATCCTCCGGGAAAACTTCCGGAAAATCTCGCACAATCGGTATCTCTTCGATTCGCTTCTCCTCTACGGGTTTCTCAACAATCTGCGCCAAAATTTCCGGATGACCCTTTCGTAGATACTTCTGCGCCTTCATGAGGGTGATAACGCTGGTGGTCATGCCGCTTCTCTCGCCCCGGATCTCGCCGGAAGGGGTAGTAATGTGGACTATCTTGTCGTGACCTGTAATCTCCGCTCGGTTCTCGGATAACCAGTCCATGCCGACAACGACATCGAAACTTCCAAGCGTAAAAGGAATAAGGTCGATATCAAAAACATGACCTGACAATTTTAACTTACATCCCGCAAGTACATGAGTCGTTTCTACAGACTTTCCGTCGGCTAATTCTACTGGAAACTTAGCATCTAACGGGGTTGGAGTTAAGTCTAAGAGTTGACTAAAGGCTTTCGACACAAAACTCCTATCAGCTCCAGTGTCAAACAATACAGAAGCAAAACAATCGTTCACAGGGAACTTACCAGTCACCACGTACGGATCATTGCAGGCTTGACCCAACCCAATAACAAAAGCTCTTCCTTTACCATTGTTTCCACCACCACTGCCACTTCCATTACCTCCATTGTTGTCGTTCTGTTTCAGCTTGGGACAATCTTTCCTGAAATGACCTTCCTGACCACATTCGAAACATCCCTTAGTCGTCATAGGTGGTTTAGGAGCACCCTTTGCCGCCAGGTCTCCTCTACAGTCCTTTGCCTGGTGACCCATCTTTCCGCATCTCAGACACTTGACACGGTCACACAGCCCAGCATGATGATAATTGCACCTGTTGCACTTCGGATATTTCCCAGCATATCCGCTCGAACCCTGCCCGCCACCGTTGTTATTGTTGTTGTGACCCTGATTGTTGAAGCCCCGAGTGAGTTCGGGTTTACGGTAGTGTTGCTGCTGTGGGGGGTTCGAGGATGAGGATCTGGTGTTGTCAAACTTTCTCTTTCCGCTGCTCGGGTTGTTGTTGCTGTTGTCAGTAATCGGGTTGTCACGGGCTTTAGTGGTTCAACCCCTAGATGGTAGCGCACCTTGGGTCACTGCTTGATCCGTCAGTTTGTGAGCTAACCGGATCGCTTGTTGAATCGTGGCTGGTCTGGAAGACGTCACCATGCCCTGAATTTGCGGTGCCAACCCATCAATATACATTTCAATCCTCTTACTCGGCGGGTCTACCATTCGTGGACACATCACAGCTAACTCGTGAGAACGGGTAGTGTAGGCTTCGATTTCTGAACCCACCATCTTCAACGACCAAAACTCTGATTCCAACTTTGCAATCTCCTCCCTAGGACAGTACTCTTCTCGCATCATGTTTTTGAACTCCTCCCAGTTCATAGCGTTAGCCAGTTCCAATCCAAGGATCTGCACGTTTGAATTCCACCAAGTGAGGGCAGAATCTTCAAGTGTTCCAGCAGCAAATTTGACTCTACTGGCAGGGGGGACAATTTACACATTTCAAACGCCGATTCGGCCTTCTCAGCCCAACGCAGGAAGCCTATAGCTCCCTCAGTGCCCTTAAACGTACTGGGCTTGCAGTCAAGGTAGTTCTTGAAGGTACACGCTCCAATTGGACCTCCAGCTTGGTTCTGAACATGTGCGGCTAGAGCGGCCGCCGCATGGTCGTTCAGCAGAGTTTGGAGTTCTGCTGCAGTCAAGTTGATATTACCACGTCCGTGTCTAGCGTTTCTTCTAGCCATTTCCCTTCCATCTAGGTGTTATCATCCTTAGATGTCATCGTCTGAGGACACCACTGAGTGTTCCTCTGGCTCAGCCGGTTCCTCCTCCGGTTCCTCTTCGGGTTCCTCCTCGGGATCTTCCTCGGGATCCTCCTCGGGCTCCTCTTCGGGATCTTCTTTTAACAGTCCGGAAACGTTCGCTCTCGTATAGCGCATGTAACCCACATCACGCTCCAAACAAGAAAAGACAGCTGCGAGCACACGCTCTACAGGTTCGGTTATAGGTGGTAGGGTGTTGGGGTAAGCAGGATGGTTCGGGTGAGGTAGCGGGGGAACTTGTTCGCGATAAGCCATACGCCTAATCATATTAGGGTACCAATCCCAGCTAACTTCGTTTTCGTACATGCCTCCGGATAAGCGATACCTCTTCGGTGCAGGAGCTTCGAGTTCCGGGACTACACGGGGTGGCGATGAGGTAGGTAACTGCGGTTCCTTCCCATGAGCATGAGTCATCGGATCGGATGATGATGATGGTGGCGTCGACATCCCTACAGGTAAGCCGTGTATGCGCGCGCGTATGAGTGAAAGAGGTAAAGAGATAAGATAACAAAGACTACACAAACATATGCAGTGCGTATCATTATAACTAATGGGTCGTCGCGGTTATAGTCTAGTATGCATGCAATTTCTAGTTCGCTATAACCAATAGCTCTGATACCAATCTGTCACACCCTCAAAATCCACTAACGGAGTTTTGCGTTAGAGGGTGTGAACTAACAGGATCGGAATCATTAGTTATAATCAAACCATAAAAACGGTTAAATGAAAATAGGTGCGGAAGCGTAAAAACCAAAAGACAAAAGTTGCGTCACGCAGGTCGACTTAAAAAAAACCAAGTAATAATAGTTAAAAACATGTTTGCATATCAGAATGTTCAAAAACCATGCATGATCCTATACCGCGCGCCCGCCTCGGCTACCTGAGAATAACATACTAAAAGTGTCAACACGAGGTTGGTGAGTTCACAAGTTTATATAAAATAAAGCGTTTTGCGTTCAGCGTTTTGCGTTCAGCGTTTTACGTTACCAGATAGTGTTAAATCAATTATATATCGATAGGTAGCTAGCCTATACAACAAGTATTACTAAGTGTTCGACACCGAAGCTGACTGTTAATCAAGTGCCTTGTCACCAGGTCATCCAGACCATGGTACGTGTTAGCCAAAATTACACCCGCTCGACCTCCAGTCGAGTTTAGCGTTGGGTGGGGTTTGTCAAACCCAGTAGTACTACTCAACAGTGACTCGCTATTATCCAAATATTAACCGGTTCGATGTGTAGGACTTCAATTGTTTCGTTTGCCACTTAGCCTTTACAAGTGACATATAATTTACTAACAAAATCTTAAATGCGTTTTCGGAGTATGTTATTTCCCCCAAGTGAAAAGCGTTTAAAACAGTTTAAAGGGGTAAGTGAAACTCACAGTTTGCGAAGAATTCCCAAAAATAAATCACCAAGTAATGCGCGTCACAGAAAACTCCCTCTAGCGTTCTAAAACAACAAAGAGATTTTCTAAGTGTCGGAACTATTAACGAGTATCTAGACCCGGCACGTAGTACCTATGCAAATATCACGTTTCGTGTTTCGTTTGTGAATCGCGTGTGACTTAACAAGTACATTTGTGATACGATACATGTGTGAACAATTATTTACGTGTCATGTATTAATAATGTACATCACTAGCAACTATTCCCTACAGGGGAAATTTGGTCAAAACACCACAATTATTTAGCAAGTATTCCCCGCAGGGGCAATTTGGTCAAAACATACCAATTAACTAGCAATTATCATGTTTCATGCATTTTCACAAAATTCAGCAGCTAGTTTCACCGAGACAGAAATTCTACTTGAAAGATTATACTATACCACCGATCATAGCATCTCAATTAATTCATCAAAAATCATCATAAGAGCATACATGTCTTAGGTTTCCAGAACATATTTTATTTTATTTTTATTCCACATAGGTTTCTCACAATAATCAAATCATTACAGCAAACTCATAACAGTCAAATTCATGCGCAACAGAATGTTATTTGAAATTACCGTTAAATGAAAAATCCAATAAATGCAAGACCACTTGGGTTAGGTTCCTAACTCAACAAGTCAACTTCCAGAAGTGGAACCAACCCAATTGGTCTCGTAGTTCATGAGATATAACATTTACAAAACAACCTAACAGCAGGTCTAACAACTCAGCTTTGCACAACGTTTTTGTAAAATCATAAAGGTTAACTTTTACACGTCCAAAAATTGCAAATTTATATTCTTTAGAAACTAGACTCAACCTAGTTTACTGTAGTATCAATAATCTCGACCAATTTTCACATTTACACCCAGATACAGTCAATTGAACATCAACAACACAATCTGTCCAGAAACTGTTTGCAACAAAACTCAACATATTAACCATCTATAGACCACAATTCATTCGTATAACATTCTAGACACCATAACCACTATCCATGCATATCAATTACACCATACATACATGGTTAGGGTTTTATTTGATCTCAAAATCAAAGACACAACAATTAACATGTAATAATATCAATTCTAGTTATCAAATCATTATCAATACATCATCAAATCAAACAAAAATCATATGAACACAATATATGAAATTTTCGGAATCTAGGGTTTGTAATTAACCCATTAAAAATCGAAATTAAGTATAAAGGATGCATAGGATAGTCGTTTATACCTTCCTAGCACCTTAATCTTCAATCAAACTTGAACAATCTTGATTGTATGTGTGTGTATGAAGGCCGATCGCAAGGGGGGGGGGGGTTAGAGGCTGCCGTCGGTTTAGGAGAGAAAGGAAGAGGAGAGTTAGGGTTTTAGGTTTATATTAATAATAATAATATAATACACTTTGGTCCCTTAACTTTCAAATGTTACTTTACTAGCTTAATTAACTAATTCTTGCACCTTGAGTTAACGTTATATAACATGTTATCACATAACACATAAGTCTAACACATAATTATCACATAATTATTGTTTTGACGTTTTTCGTTTATCCACCAATTGTTTGTGTCAACTCGTTTGCGTTTCGGTGCAATTCCCGAAAGACTACACATGTAGTAAGTGTCAAGCGTCATTTAAACCCTAGTTTAAATGTAATGAGGTGTGCGTTATAGATTCAATGATCTTAAGTTTGAATTGACGGAGTTGAGTTAACGGAGTTAACCTGAAATTGACGATTGTCACAATACCTCGAGTATTATTAGGGCTCGGTAACCTTTTCGTAACCATACAACCATCCTTTCCTTCTTTTATTAACTTTATCACGTTCATACACATAAGCATACATATCTTACTTACCTTATATATAGCGTCACAACCTGACAGTACGTGCAATATCCGAATATCTTTCACGTACCATCAAGCAATCATTCATACATTTCACATTATTCACATAAGGCATACACTTATCTCTTGGGATAAGCGTATTAACAAACATATTGAGTATGCACACAGCCCCGAAAACATAACACATAAATGGGGCTAGAAACTCACCTGAATCCTGTTACGCTATCCGTTAATCGTTATTCCCTTCTTGAGCTGTGCACGGCTAACTGTATAATATTTACATGTATCAATTAACTACTACTACTCATGTTGTATTTCTATCTTTATATAACCCACAACGAACGGGGGTCCGGGGGCAGCGCCCCTGGCAGCGGGGTCTAGGGGCAGCAGCCCCTAGCAGGGTCCAAGGGGCAGAGTCCTGCTGGGGTCGAGCTGCCAGATCAGCTTGGAAAAATTTTATTTACATTAACTGTCTTAGCACATTTTTCATTAGGTTTTTAATTTATTTTCTAATTTGCTAACTCCATCGAACTTATCATTAAGCGAACTTAACATTAAGCGAACTTAACATTAGGCGAAGTTAAGCATTCAGCGAACTTAACTCAGGCGAAGTTAGCATTGAGCGAACTTAACTCAGGCGAAGTTAGCATTGAGCGAACTTAACTCAGGCGAAGTTAGCATTGAGCGAACTTAACTCAGGCGAAGTTAATTAGTTAGGCGAACTTGCTTGCAGGCGAAGTTCGCTTGCAGGCGAAGTTGTGCAGCAACCGCCACTGTTCATCCTAAATCCCCAAAATCATCATCGTTTTACCGAGAAATCCATGGGTATGGTATTTGACTAACCCGCGATCATTCCTATGGTCGTTTTTGGTTAAGATTTGACCCGAAAACACGTAAAGTTTGGACCTTTAATTCTAGAAACGTTCAATACAAGGCCTACGGTTTATCTTAAACGAACCGTACATGTTTAAGGGTTTATTAGGTTCGTCCTAGCATCAAGTTCGCTACTTCACGCTTCGTTTAGATCCGATCTATTATCGTTTCAAGTTTCATGGCTAACCGTCTATTAAAACATGAACTTTAAGATCGAAATCATACCTTTATGTTTTCGTTTTCGTCTCGGTTAGCTAGCTTATGAACTTTGGATCTTGTATAAATCTTGAACCACGTTTTCTTGCTCGGATTTCACCTCTCTCTCGCTCGGCCGCGTATGGTGTGTGTGTTTGGAGTGTGTAGAGATTAAGATGGAATGAAATGAGGTTTAGGGTTTTATGGTGGTTTAGGAGGATATTTATATTCCCCAAGGCCCATGGACCTAAGGCCCATTATCCTTAACCCATCCTAATTAAATCCAAGTCCATGATCTTTTCCATATTTACATTAACTGTCTTAGCACATTTTTCATTAGGTTTTTAATTTATTTTCTAATTTGCTAACCGCGAACTTATCATTAAGCGAACTTAACAATGAGCGAACTTAACATTAAGCGAACTTACTGTAAGCGAACTTAGTGTTAAGCGAACTTAACATTAAGCGAACTTACTGTAAGCGAACTTAGTGTTAAGCGAACTTAACATTAAGCGAAGTTAAGCATTCAGCGAACTTAACTCAGGCGAAGTTAGCATTGAACGAACTTATCACCAGGCGAAGTTATGGCTTGGCGAACTTACTCAGCGAACTTATGTACTCGGCGAAGTTGATTAGTTAGGTGAACTTGCTTGCAGGCGAAGTTCGCCTGTAGGCGAAGTTGTGCAGCAGCCGCCGCTGTTCATCCTTAATCCCCAAAATCATCATCGTTTTACCGAGAAATCCATGGGTATGGTATTTGACTAACCCGCGATCATTCCTATGGTCGTTTTTGGTTAAGATTTGACCCGAAAATACGTAAAGTTTGGACCTTTAATTCCAGAAACGTTTAATACAAGATCTACGGTTTATCTTAAACGAACCGTACACGTTTAAGGGTTTATTAGGTTCGTCCTAGCATCAAGTTCGCTACTTTACGCTTCGTTTAGATCCGATATATTATCGTTTCAAGTTTCATGGCAAACCGTCTATAAAAACATGAACTTTAAGATCGAAATCTTACCTTTATGTGTTCGGTTTGCGTGGTTATCTCGTATCTAGCTCATATATCGAAGATCTAATAATGGTTGGCTCGATTTTGGTCTCGGATCCCGTTCTTTCTCTCGCGGCCGTGTGAGGTGGAGGATGTGTGTGTTTTTGAGTGTGTAGAGATTAGGATGGAAAGAAATGAGGTTTTAGGGTTTTAGGTTGGTTTAAGAGGGTATTTATACCTCTTTAAGCCCATGGACCTAAAGCCCATTACCACTTAATCCACTTTAATTAATCTAAGTCCATGATCCGTTCTTTACTCGATATTAATAATTAATAATGTGAAATCACTAAACGTAACTTTCTTTATTTAACGTTATAATATTTTAGGATGTTACAAAGTACCTGTAACATAAAATCAATCAAATCAATCGTGTTCAATGCCGATAAACAATTAAAACACATAATATTGGACACTTAAAGCACGTTATTTTACCCACACATCACATCCCCACACATATCATTTGCTTTCCCTCAAGCAAACTCTAATACAATGCATACACCTCGATCGATGGTTTATCAGTTATTATCATAAATACTAGTAAGGTCTAAGGCATACCCAATTCCCAAGACTGACACTTTCAAGATTGATAACTCACCAAACAAATTAATAATGCATTAAAATACAACTGAACCACCCAAACAAGTTACTTTGTTTCTGGTTAAGGCACACATGATCATACCCCTCACAAATATATTGCTCCTCTCGGTTTAATATCTGTACAACAAAAACTGTGCTAGTGTCCCTCTTCCCTCTATACCAAGTATGACCACAAAATAATAAGCTTGCTAGCCATTCATATGTCCAGTCATTAACCACCAATTGTATAAAGAATAGGACTATGGGTTTTTGCGGGGGCTTAGGTTCGGGTATGGAATATGAGTTATTTAGTGACTTATGGTGGATGAAACCCAATTTATTCAACAACTAAACCAACAATCGAACTAATAATATGACTCTTATTTACACCCAATACTGACTTCAAACATCGACTCTTTTTGAGTATTTTTTATTTATCATTTGTTTTTCTTTTTATCTTTTTTATATTATTTTTTATCATAAAGCAAACTGACATCAATATACACAAACAACTGACCTGATACATACGTACATTGTGTACTATGCTCTACAAACTGACTATATACAATTCTAACATATCGGATTTTATCACACAGGGTAAATAAAAGGCTAAGGCTGACACGGTTAGTAATGCAGGGTTAAGGAAACAAAAGGGAAAAGACACATACTGGACTCCTAGGATATAATGTAGGGTAGGGAGTATTATTTATGTAAAGGCCAATATGTGTGAGTTTCAATAGTCCTAATTCTACATACAGGTGGTGGTATTAAGATCTCTAACAGCCGCAAGGACCCACTATCGCCATCGCTCTTTTGTTGTTGTCTCTTTGTCTTTCTTGTTCTTAATCTTTGGATCTAGAGAGAAAAGCAGCACATCCACCTTCCTTCTTCATCACAGATTTCTATGCCAGGTTTTTCAAAGCATGTTTTCTGGGTTGATCTACCACAACTTCCAATGTAGTTGCAACCGTTGAACGCCACTAACCATCACCAAATCTTGTTGTTGGATGTCTCTCTCTTCTCTCTCCAACGCCATTATCAGGAAATTACATCGCTTTCTTGTCTTGATTTCACCGACGATTTTGATTTGACGATGGAGGAGGGTGTTGTTTGGAGCAGATGCGTTTCAATGAGAGATGAGTGAGTAGTTCTATAAATTAAGAGTTTAGTACATTCATGTTGTCCAATTGCCAGGAACAGATGTCAAAAAATGCTACAAGAAAATACATATGCCTTTAAAAGATAGAATGAAAGACAACCGGCTAGACACGCATTGCAACGAGGAAGAAAAACTATTATGACTGTTAGGCTATCCGTAGTGGGACGACAAAAGGGTGATTTTTTTGGTGAACGCCGCCCCGGGCTACAAAGAGCGATTTGGGGGGGGCGAAGAATATCTGTCGCCCTTCATCCGATTTCTTTTATTATTGTTATATTCAAATATGTGTGTGATATATATACATAACTATATATAAGGGCTACAACACCACTTCACCCCTAAAACAAAAACTCACCATGTGCTGACTGAACACCACATAGCACAAAACGCCCTGTAGCCCCTCCACTACGCATTGTCTTAAAAAAGCTATGCACAACTACCCAAGCACAAAGTATAGCTTGACAAAACCTAATTTCAATTAAACAGTAACTTCGTGTCTTGATTAGAAGTTGCAAAATATAATATGTATATTATTATTGTTGTTATATTATTATTATTGTTGTTGTTGTTGTTGTTTTTGTTGTTGTTATTTCCTTTTACTCAAACTTATTCTTCAAATTTTTGCCATAAATCATTCAAAACACCTAATCTTTCTTTTCAAGCTAGGGTTTTTAACCTAGTTAACAACTTAAAATAATATACGTAGATACCCATGTCTCTAGTCTCTACTTCATTGTTCACAACTTTCAAATCAATTTCAATTTCAAGAATTCATCGTCTTTTTGGTATTCTTCAAGTGTTGACCAAGAAAAGTTAAACCCAACCTTCAATCTTCATCTTCCACTTCAATTTATGGGTAAATTGTAATTGTTTTCAATTCCTTATCATGCTTGAATCAAAACCCCTCTTATCAAATCCATTGATTTGAGGTGTTTCAAGATTCAATTTAATCAAATTCTAAAACTAGGTTTTTGCTCTTTAATTTGGGGGGTTTTCACTTGTATCTTCGTTTAAATTGTTTTATATCAGAAACTAAACTCACACTTTGTTGTTTTTACATTCCTGATTTGTTGGAAGAGAAACCGACCTAGTTCCGGGTTCAATAACGATAAAACCGAACTAGTTGCTTAATTAACTTTAATTATACAAAACACTTATTTTTCTTATAAAATTAATAACTATTTAAACGAAGTTTTATTTATAAAAGAAAATTTTTGCCATGTCAGATCGTTAAACACAATTTCATTGTTAAAACTTAACTTTCGTTAAAACCCCCAACTAAAGAACCGAATCCATGGTTAATCCTATTATTATTTTCATTCTTTTCTATCCAAATTCTAATGTTAGATATTTTAAGTAGGATTTTCCCGTTGAACCAAGTTGCGTTAATCAGCTCGCTTAAAGTTTGTTTTCTCATTTTTCGCTCGCTTTAGCTTTTAAGGTCAGAATATCATAACCCCTTTTACATTTTCATTATTTTTGGGGTGTGGCGTGTATCCTACAAAACTACCTCATAATTATTTTTGTTTTACAATTAAATTACGATTCATGTTATTGCCAAAGTTTGTTATCTTGTCACAAATTCTCATGTTCTATATGCAATTTGCTACATTCTATTTGTTTACTGCTTTTGGTTGTTGATGGTGGAAAGCCTAACGCAAGCCCTAGTATTTTGGGTTTGTGCCAAGTAGAACTTAATTTTAATAAAATAAAATATTTATATTGTCACTTTAAATAGTGCCAAGTAGAACTTAATTTTAATAAAATAAAATATTTATATTGTCACTTTAAATAGTGGCATCAAGCTTATGAGCAATTAATGTTTCACCCCGCCATATTCCGCCTTCAATTGGGGTGTTACAGTGTGTTTGGTGCAAAAGCACAACATCTTGGCTAGTCAGCCTATGCAAGAACTCTATGTCGTACTACTAATCATTGCATTACAAAAATATCATAGACATTCACGGGAAGTCTTTAAGGACATAGATAGATGGATGGATGGATGGATGGATGGATGGATAGATAGATAGATAGTCATCGTACATGTCTAGAGGATTACCGGTAGCAGGTTGTTTAACGACCGAAGTTATTTTTATAATGGTGTAAAACTCTTTCCCATCCTCCTGTCTACCCCCTCCTGAGACTATTCAAAACTCTCTTCTATACCCTCCATAATTTTTAAAAACAAACGTTTCGACATATGGCACCTTTGATGGACAGTATCTTCATTGTATTATGGGTCGCCGACAGAATAGTCGTCCATGAGTATGTGTTGACCTCGTTCGCAATCACGC
This sequence comes from Bidens hawaiensis, assembly GCF_021521415.1. Lineage (NCBI taxonomy): Eukaryota > Viridiplantae > Streptophyta > Magnoliopsida > Asterales > Asteraceae > Bidens > Bidens hawaiensis. The sequence continues at coordinate 94,791 of NW_027497033.1, read as the reverse complement.
CGCACACAATTTTTTGGATGTAGCCATGTATCCGTCTCTGAGTTAGCTTATCAAATTGTTGAAAAAAACTTAACTGCTATTGATTGAAATAACATCGTCATCCTCATCGATAGGAGGAATGAACATCACAATCCCATCGCAGATAAAGTTCATCTTTGTAGAAATTAAAATTGAGAAGATTTATTTGAGAATGTCAAGTATAGGATATGAGTAAAAAAGATGAATGTGTGAAATGTGTTTGAAAAATACTATTGAACTAGTAAGTATTTAAAACAATGTAAATTTTTTTAATTATTAAAATCATCAAATTAAAGGTAATATTCTCAGGTTAGTTAGTAAGTTTATTATATTTTTTTTTCTTTCTGAATCCATCACAATCGAAGTTTTATATAATTTACTATAAAACGATTACAATAAAGTGGTAATATTTGACCACCAAAGTGTATTATCTTCAATTTAATCGGTTAATTCTCGCCGATTTCAGGTTTGACACGGGTGCTCACTGATGGGTTATGGTATCCAATCACCCATACCCCCATACCTGATGGCACTCCTCTCCCCCCTAATAATGCAATCGCTCAATTAAAGGTGTCACGAAACTATTAATTCCCGGTGGTAATTGTCTTGTCAATGTAAACCGGCACATAAAACATGATTAGTGAATCCCAAAAAAAACAAATAAGGATGTATTTGAGAAACATTTAGTAAACCTATTACCAATGTGCAATGAGGTCACTCATAATTTAAGAGATCCAATTTTAGCGTGCGTGCGTGCTTAAGACCGTATAAAGCCTTCTGAAGTAAGCATACATTGCCATTTAATGGCATACAAAAAGTGTCATAAGAAACCAAAGAAGTGCCACTAAAGAACCTTGTTGGAATGAGTGGCACACAAAAAAGTGCCACTAGAAACGCTACCACTAAAGCCTTTTAGTGGCACTTTTCTCGTTTGCCACACAAAATTTTCGGCTTTTAGTGGCACTTTTTTCGTATGCCATTAAAAATATTTTGGACTTTTAGTGGCGTTTTTTTCCGTATACCATTAAAAACATTTTGGACTTTCAGTGGCATTTTTTTTCGGATGCCATTAAAAAAATTTTGGACTTTTAGTGACATTTAATATGCATGCCACTAAAAACAGTGACATTTTTTTTCCGTATACCATTAAAAACACTTTGTACTTTTAGTGGCATTTTTATTTGCACGCCATTAAAAAATTTTGGACTTTTAGTGGCATTTTTTTCCGTGTGCCATTAAAAACATTTTGGAATTTTAGTGGCATTTTTATCCGTATGCATTACAAAATTTTTGAACTTTTAGTCGCATTTTTTTCCGTACGCCATTAAAAACATTTTGGACTTTCAGTGGCATTTTTATCCGTTTACCAACATACAATAAAAATAAAGTCGCCAAATATAGAAATCATAATATCTTTACCACAACTAAATGTTTGATCGCATTCTAAGCACTCACCTATCGCATTCCATATGCATATTATATGTCTACTAACTCTCAAGTCAAGTTAATTATCAATCATATAAAATGAAAACTAACAAATATTTGAATAGCAACTAAAAACTTCACCAAACTTGTTAACCTCTTTCACCATCTTCAATCTTCATGCAAGGTGCCTAATAAAAAAAATAAAAACTTTTTAATATGTAAATAATATGGATACTAACTTGTGTAGAATAAGAAAAATAACCATTTCAACACTTGGGAGCTTGTGAAAAAGCTAAACTAGCTCGAGTCTAAAAATAAGCTCGTTGTATAAACGAGCCCAAGTTTTATTGTCGAGCTCGAGCCGGCTAACGAGCCAACATTTTTATTATATAAATATATATATATATGTATGTATGTATGTATGTTCGTTAACCGGTTTCATTTAAATGGTTCCTATGTGAAAATCCCAAACCGGTTCCTAATCACTAATTACAAGTGGAGAGTAACCGGTTTCTCCAACAACGGTTATTAACCGGTTTCGGTTCAGTTAGCCGGTTAGGATTTGCACCTCGAGTTACAAACAAATCGCATAAAAAAATTACCATTATTATTTCGTAACGGTGATACTTTGTTAACTGAAGACATTGTACTCGGTACCTAAAACATATAAATGAGAAACAAAATGTTAATACATAGATATGTAACCATAAAAAGAATAAACAATAATTTATGAATGTGAGTACCTTTATGTTCATATCGTTAAGAACCGCAGAAAAGTTAGCATTGGGAATATGCTCTTGAATAATGTTCAACATAACATTGACAACATTCATTAGTTAATCAATTTTTTCTGATTTTGTTGAAGAATCACCTTTACTTTTTGCGGTCGGCATCCTTCCAACTAATCGAACGTATACCCTTTTCTCTGAGCCTTTAACTTTTGAGTAGTCATCATTTCAAAAATCACCTAGATCTCCGGTTGTGCCTGTAGAGTCACTTGTAATATCTTTTAATGAAGCTTAAATACAAAATAATAAAGGCAAGTAATTTTGTAAACACTGAAGCACGCATAAAATTAATATATTGATGGTTTTCCTAAGATATTAAACTGATCACTTTTATATCTTCAAACTAGTAATGCATAATGTTAATAAACGATTTTACTGATTTCTTAATGAATCGATAACTTGGTGAGGGCAGAGGTTGGAGTGCACAAACAAACTCAACAACACACAAACGCCACTGACTGACTGACTCCGAAATGTCAATAATAATAATCAATCCGCTCTCCTCACTCTACAACACCCTTTTTCTAATTACCCCAATCTTATCCCCTATTATTATTCTTTAGTAAGTTGTTTTTATTATTGAGTATTTCTTTCTTGTGTATGTGTAATAACTGACACTTTTGATTCATATACTTGTTATTGCAGGTATTCACACCCCCTTTACGTTGCTGTAATGGCCCACGTGCTCCTCGGGCTGTTGTTTCCTCGCAGGATCAAGGTCTGTACACTAGGGGTTTTGTTTTCTAATTTCTAAGTTCTAATGTACAACTCTCCTCTTGTTTATACATAAAGCATGATCTTTAGGTTATTCATTTTATTTACAGGTTTTTTTCATAATATTAAAGTGAAGTACAGTGGTAAAACCCGGAAAGGATGTAACATTTTACTGATTTTTATAATGTAATGAAATCAGGACCATTTATTTAGATTTTTTTAATCTAATTTTCTGTTTATTTTTTTTTTCATGATTACAATTATTTAATGCAATTTTGGGATGTATAGAATTCGATAGGGGTACCGAACCGAGAAATTCGGTGTGGTATTTGGTATGCGACTAATTCGGTATCGGTACCAATTATCAAGCTCATTCCTACATAAATATACAATACCACAACTTTAACGGCTTCCTTATCAACAATTGTTCATTCTTTACGAGTGTGAGTTTTTATAGATAGTTCTCCTCGTGTTGGGTGTACGCCGTTATTATTCATGGCCTGTCATTGTGTTTGAAGTTTAGTAAGGGACACGAAACAAAAAGAAGACAATAATTTAATTCAAAATAGCTAAAATAATACCTCTTCATGAGTAATTCTAGCAAACGACTTTGTCCCGGTAACATGAGGCTCCTTCATTTTTGAGCAGCTCGGTCTTTTAGCATCACTCGTACTCTATGGTAAATAGTTAATTAATACACGATTAGATTTCTTTAATATACTTCAATAATTATATATAGTACTCCATCCGTCCCTTTGAAAGTGTCCACATTTCCTTTTTAGTTTGTCTCATTACAAATGTCCACTTTCAAACTTTATTGATTAATTTACAAATTTACCCTTAAAATGCAATCATTCAAAGTTTTTTAAATTTTGTCTTTTTATATATGTCAAGGGCATTATAGTTATTTGTTAAGAAAAAAGTGCAATCATTTAAACTTTCTTAAATTTTGTGTTTTTCAAACCATAAAAATTGTAGAGGGACATAGGGAATATATGATACATCAAAGTTATAGATCATTGTTACTTGAAATTCCGGAGTGAACCAACGAGTAACAAGTTTTTTTAAATTGAGTTGGATCCAATCTATTGTCAATCTTGATTTGTTAACTAGAATTTTAGCGGCATACGCAAAGTGCCACGGGAATCATAAATTAGTGGCATTTAACCTAAATGTCACTAAAACTGTGTTATAAGCAAATATGGCGTACGTAAAATGCCATTAAAAACCTAAATTAGTGGCACAAGAGCTAAATGCTATTAAAAACGTGTGATGCTAGATTTTTAGTGGCATACGCAAAGTGCTACTGAAATCATAAATTAGTGGCACTAAAACTAAGTGGCGCTAAAAATGTGTTATTAGCAAAGATGACATATGCATTGTGCCATTAAAAACCTAAATTAGTGGCACAAAAGCTAAATGCCATAAAAAACTCATGACACTAGAATTTTAGTGGTATACGCAAAGTGTCACCAATATAATAAATTAGTGGCACAAAAACTAAGTGCCACCAATATCATATGCAAAGTGTCATTAAAAACCTAGATTAGTGGTACAAAAGCTAAATGCCATAAAAACTCATGACACTAGAATTTTAGTGGCATATGCAAAGTGCCACCAATATCATAAATTAGTGGCATTAAAACTAAATATCACTAAAAATGTGTTATAAGCAAAGATGGCATACACTAAGTGCCATTAAAAAACTAAATTAGTGACACAAGAGCTAAATGCCATTAAAAACATGTGACACTAGATTTTTAGTGGCATATGCAAAGTATCACTGAAATCATAAATTAGTGGCACAAAAACTAAGTGCCACTAAAAATCTGTTATAACAAAGATGGCATACACAAAGTACCATTAAAAACTTAAATTATGCATATAAGCTAAATGCCATTAAAAACGTGTGCCACAAAATAGGCTTTTATTTGTAGTGATAGTGTGGTCAAATCGAGTCAACAAACCCGTAGGTGGTGTTGTATATGCGATATTAGATAGATCATTTTTGCGCTGGTCTACCAAATATCCCTTCCTCAAGAGTAGGGCCGTCAATTTATGACACGAACCTGTTAGCACGACACGACACGACACGGGTTTTAACAGGTTTGGGTTTGAGCTTAACAGGTTTCGTGTCTTAAACATGTCGACCTGTTTAAGACATGTTAAAATTCGTGTCATAACAGGTTAACGACCTGTTAACCTGTTAGTAACCTGTGTAGATTTTTAATTTAAAAATAATTTTTAAATATACACTCATAAAGTTATGATTTGGTTCTATGGTTTTTTGTTAGGACCCGCTATTATATTTTTAATGGATGTTATGATTTGGTTTTATGGTTTTTTGTTTCAAGTATGTCATGGATTTGTGGTTTTTTGTTTCATATATGTTAAGGATTGTGGTTTTTGTTTCAGATATGCTATGGATTTTGTATTAACTAAGACTTTTATGCTTGTTTTGAAAATTTTGTTTTCATTACACATGTATTATTCATTGTATGTTTAAACAGGCCTCTTAACATGTTAACCTGTTACTAACCATGTTCGTGTTTGGAAAAAAATGACACGATTAGTTATCGTGTCGTGTTCGTGTTTAGTACAACAGGTCATCGTGTTTTATCGTGTCGTGTCTTATCGTGTCGTGTCCGACATGTTATGACAACCCTACTCGAGAGGGAGCAACTGATTAAACCAATTGATAATAGTTTGTTTGACAACCAAGCTAAATTCACTAATGATCAATATAACATTTCAGTTCTTCTATCTCTAACCAAAAAAGAACATATAAATTCAGATTTACTTTCTTTAACATTAACTATAGGCTTTAGTTATGTTTATGAAGACGGAACTAAACATTTACTAGGTATAAAAGCATGAGACAACACATTTTGATAGGGATAATAATTTGTAAGTGGGTTACAGCTCACAACATAACTCTCCTTTGTTAAGAATAGGCAATGACATTTTGAACCAAGCTGAAACTTTAAAGATCTTTAGTCATGAAGAACATATTAAGGCCATAAGACATGTTAGATGCTCTATTCTGGAAATGGGATATCCGCTAGATCCTCTCTGTAAGGAGCATTCGTCATCTCATGCCCTCTACGAACACCATTGTCCCCACTCTCCATGCTAACTTGAGCACTCAGATCAAGTTTTGTTGGTTCGATAAAGGTTACAACAACATCCTTACGGAACATAAGGTAGAGTACAGATAGTACATAGATTGCCATGATGGGGAACACGATTAGCCCGATGAAAACATTTGCAACTCTAGGCAAAGTGCTATGAATTAGCCAATCGACGAACGATGTGGTGAAGTAGTAAATGTTGATGCCAATAATCCCAAGTTCTAGAACCCAAGAAAAGATGATGATCTGCACAAGAAAGTGTCATAGTCTTCTATGAACTAGCTTCAACCACATCATATCTAAAAGTATTTAGAAAATAAAGGACGGTAACTCACAATCATCGAGTTCTTGTATGGACCCATTTTAATGGTTGTGCTACTAAATTTAAGGAGTGGAATTAAGGCAAAAGGAAGTTCAAAGGATAATATCATCTGCCAAATATAGTTAGACAATTCAACTTAAAGAAACATGGAAATGGATTAGAAATGTTAAATTATGGAAACTGTGAGATACAAACCGATGCGATAACGATTAATCTTCCAGCACCAGATGACCCGCCAATGATTGACACTATTAAACTAGGCGTGATGGCAATGCACCTTGTTATCAAGTTCCTTAGCCATTTTCTCATCTTTAAATCCAAAAATCCCTACAATAGCATGTTGTGTGTAGTCAGTGCCACCTTGAATGTTAAAAATAACATTGTATCGAAATTAATGGCATTGCTAACTGTTATATAATTTGCAATAACTTGTTTTCTCTTCTTTGTTATATTAGTTTAGTTTAGATTAGATTTTCGTTTAAATGATGGTTAATACATTGCAAAAATTACTTTCTAACCTGCATAATAAATTGTCCTGCATAAGTACCGGTGATGGTTGAACTCTGGCCAGAAGCTAACAGTGCAATAGAATAGAGTAGAACTAGACTTTCCCAAGACATTCTGTGTAGAAAATTGGGGACTTAACTAAGAATCTTTTTATTATCAAAGTTCTTCAGATATTAGCTATAATATGCACAAATATATAAGACAAGTTGGATTTTAGTAATTAAGACTATGACTAACTGAGTAGTGATAATGATTTATACCGACAACATGCCCAATAATACTCTTAATTTTCACTTTCGTTGCAATGATAGTATCATAAATTGGCGGAAAAGTAATTTTGTTTACCACTAACTTTCATTTACATGGTTTCAAAACAATTTACAACATTATGATCGGGTTAAGTCAATTATTTATTTGGGAAAAAACAAAGTTATTTTTTCATTAGACTGAGATTGGCATTGGAAACGAAATCGAAAGTTAGAAGTGTCAATGTTCACATTGCCTGTATGAACTATTGTTCATACTTTGGAATATTAAAATCCAATTTGTTATATAATATTTTACTTTAAGAAGAAATGAAGCTGAGTCCAGGGAAAGATCGCTGCAGCGATCCAACGCATCACTTGACAGGTTTTCGGCCGAGCAAACAGTGCCAGAAACAGCTATGATTGAGAAGTTGATCAAGAAGGCCACAAAAAGTGCAATACCACTCTCGATCAGGAAGTATCTGCATGCATCCTGTTATATAAAACATCAACTAGTTAGACAAAAACTTAGGTTTATACCTTTTAATGGTCCTTATTCTTGAAACGACTTACATTGACCCCGCGGACAGAGTTTGGTATCTTGCGCGAAAGAACAAGAGCCGAATGGAGAAAAAGATTATGCCTGGTGAAATAGATGAAATATCAGTTAAGTTAATAATTTCTAAAATAAATGAGTTATTAGGTGTTGGCTGGGGTCATACGGCATAACAAGTGCCCCAAGTAGTGCGATGGCGTCACCAGTGGCACCATGGCCACTAAGTTTTGGAACGAACATTCCCTTTAGCACATCGCCAGCGGGTGGTTTCACATAGCTCATTTCTCCAAAGAAGCAACCGGCCATGATGAAAACTAGAATGGCTATCAATACTTCTAGCTTCCTCACCTATATACATTTGTATACACTTTTGTGAACAATCTTAATTCCATATAACTTATATTGGCGAACAAGTTTAAAGAATGAATGATATACTTATATATAGATATCCCTTTAATTCTCTTTTAACGTTTAATTATACGGCACCACTTATGAAACTCTCCTCCATCTTCCGTTTATTATTAGAATTTTCTCGGGTTTGAAGACTTTATGTCCGGTAAAACGGTTGATGTTTACAAATTAAATACAAGAAAAACATTTTGTATTTACCACTGGTTTAAAAAAATCATTTGTATTTGTTGGTGAAATCTGAAACTATTTGTAAAGGTAGGTAATTCGCGGGACGGGGAGCGAATTTAAGCAATTGTATCATACCAAATCAAATAATAAGTTAAAAGCATAAAGTTGCGATATTTGTCCACGTAAAGTTATTCATTATATTCTTTTTTATAATGATAGTTTGTTAATTTATTCTGATTTTGTTTTCTTTTACATGATATGCTGTTAGAGTGTTGAATTGTAATTCTTTTTTTTTCTCATGTCACAAGCGTGCATTAGTAAGTCTTGCGCCAACATGAAGCGATAGCCGATAGGCACAAGAGCGTAAAATATGAAGCCATAGGCGCAAGAATGCGTAGTCTTGCGCGAGTGGATCAATTTATAATAAAAAACTAGTTTTTATGCCTAACGCGTTGCGTTGGGGCAGCTGGCAAAACCCTAGTGTTATAACCTTGTCGTTGGTAAAACCCGAGCGTTACCACGATGAGTCGACACGAATTCGATCAGTACCAGATGCGTTCGTTACGATATATTAATTTGAGGGTTAAAACTCAAAAAATTAATTCGTCAAATTAACATATAAAAACATTAACATATAAGAAAACAAAATATTTAAGGCTATGTTAATTTGGTCAGAAAACCCGAGCGGTGGTAAAACCCAAGCGTTGTCGATCCCGGGAATTGAGGTGGTAACTTGACACGAATTCAGTCTGTTTTGATTACGTACCTTAAGGTACCGGAACTAAAAAAAGAAAATATATAAAACCTGAGATGGACCGGGGGGGGGTCGGTAGCGTTGTCGGTTATGGGCTTTAAATAAGGCAGCGAGTATACATGAACTCGGTCGGTTCCTATTAGATTTGTTATGGTCCCAGAACTAAAACAAAAAAGTTTTGATGTTTGATCGGTTTTCATTATGTTTATTATGGTAAATGAATTAAAAAAAAGTCAATGGCCAATACATTTCCGTCAAGTGGCTCAATATGCCACTTGCGACACCAAACTTGTTAATTGTATATAGTAATAATAATATGTGTCATTATTTTAGTTGACAAATGTTTTAGTCAAATGCGGTTATTGCACAATGTTTTTTTCCCTTTAATGATTTAGACTTTGAAGTTTCATATCTAGAAAGCATGCGGATGGTAAACGAAGTTTTAAATAGAGCACGACAAAGTAGTTTAAGAAATTTGATAACTATATTAATTCATTTTATATCAAACCATGATGGAAGGATAGAAAGGCAACGTACACACGTGTGAGGATTATGTTTTCTATCAAGGTCGGATCTAGCATAGTTTGGGAGGTGGTTTTCCAACGTCTCAATTTTTTTTGGCAAAGTCCATTTTAGTAAAACAAAATTTCTTTGTTTTATGTTGGCATGGGATCCTCTCACACCACCATGGATCCTCATACACCATTTTTTGTCCTATACGGCTCGTATAGGGCTATACGGTCGTATAGGACCTTAATCGTGTCAGATTGTGTCTGAGGTTGTCGGCCATGGTTTATAGTGCCTCGTATAGGCCTATACGGGTCGTATAGGCCTATACGGCCGTATAGGTACTTTTTAAAAAAAAAATTGATGACCGTATAGGCCTATACGGCTGTATAGGTACTTTTTAAAAAAAAAATTGATGACCACATATACAATATATGTGATTTATACGAGTCGTATTTGGCTCGTTTATAGACACCTTTTTTTTTTAAAAATGATGACCATATATACAATATATGTTATTTATACGGGTCGTATTTGGTTTATTTATCTTAACGGGTTTAAATGTTGAGCTCAAGCTTAGCTCGTCAAAAGTTCAAGACTGTCTAGGCATATTTGTTGCTTACATATAACAAAATTTGAGGTTTTTTTAACATCTAGTCAACTTACATTAAAATAAAAATGCACCCCAAAATTTGAGGTTTTTTAAATCGTTTTCCGGCAGCGATTAAGGCAGTCTGAATGTTTCTGCAAATGTTTTCTATACGGTTGTATAGCCCTATACGACCGCATAGCTTTTATTTTCTATACGGTCGTATAGCCCTATACGACCGTATAGCTTTTATGGTTTTGTCTGAATGCAATACGAGACATTTAATGTCTATACGGTCGTATAGGCCTATACGGTCGTATAGGCTGCAAAAAGCTGTTTTTTTTGTCCTATTGTCAGGCATGTGTACCCTATACGGCCGTATAGGCCTATACGAGCCGTATAGGCATGTGGGGGTGGTGTGGGAGGATCACATCCCTTTATGTATCATTGGCTATCACTAAACAAAATTCTTGTAGCCCGTAATACCTATCAACTTTTCTTCTGGATTCGTCATTGTATTCTATATAAGATCGAGTTTTAACTCTTTTAGAAGGCCTTCTAGTTATTAAAGGTCAACTTACACCATATTTTTGCAGGCCAAGAAGGAGGAGGGTGCTGAAACCTGTGAGAAGAACTCCAACCCAAACTGGAATCTTGAATAAAATATTCAAAGCTAAAGCCGTCCCAATGACTGTTAACATCAAAGACAACAGAATCAAAAATTAGTAGGAAAACGTTAAATAGAACAAATATTATTGAACAAGTCATGTTAGATCATTATAGTATTTTAAGTTTACAATAAGACAACCAAACCTTCGGGAATATCCGCTGCAATGACCGCAACCTCAGCTAGCAGCCATAGACAATACTTGACAAAACTTGGGTATTCAGCCTTGCATAACTCCGATAGATGTTTGCCTGGATAACAAGCCTCAGATTTCTTAAATAGTTATATTAATTGCCATATCTCATTAATAAAATAAACGCTAAATCAATATGGTGATCGCCCAAATGGTGAGTGTTCAAGCCTCATAGTAGACAAAATCAGTGAAATAATTTGTTTAAAATGAATTTATATGTATAGGTCTTTAATGCTTTTTTGTATTTCATAACTCATAAATATCTGGTTATATATAGAGAAAACTATTGATTACAAAAGAACATTAAAAGTCTAATAAGTCTTAAACTAATGTACAAATAAGAATAATAATATACAGATAATGAGATAAGAACAATAAAATAGAGATAGATAACTAATCTAACTTATCTTTAGGAATATAATAAGAAGTTTGGGATTTAGATATAAATATAATGCATATTATTAAAATAGCTCTAATAATAATAATTGGTAATCTTAATTACCTGTGCTTACACCTAAATTTGCCTCCAGGGATTGAATGACAAGTGCAAAGATTAAGCCAATTAAAATGACCCAAAGTAGCCGAAAACATAACATCATTCGACAATTAAACTAACTGAAGGTTTTTATTTTTATTTTTTTATAGTAGTGTATTTATGGATGTTCTTGACATGAACATTAACCTCGTATCTGTGGTTTGCTCCTGCTTGTAAATCAGTTTCCACTGCAGACCAAACAGCAATAAGTTTGTTATACTTAAAGTAAGGTTTAGTAAGATATTAAGAGCTCAAAATCAGACTTACAGTTTCCAGGATCAAGATATGCCAAATGAAACTAGGAAACCAGGACCAACAAATGAGAGGAAAGTTCTCCAACCAGGTTTCTGAAAATTATAATTTACCGAACTAAGAAATAGTTCTCAAATTTGTTTAGCCATTTTCATAGCTTTAAACATTATCATAATATGCAATGAACAAGAAACAAAAGCTTGAAAACCTGATAAGAGTCCATATCTTGGTGATTATAATCTTTGTTGTTAACTGGAGATGAAACTCCCCTCAGATCAAGGGCTGTAATGCGATTGCTTCCTCCCAGTCCTCTTGGTTCATTTTAAATCGCTGCCATCGGTCAGTGTCTTTTGCTATCCTGGATCAAAATTTGATGAAGGAGTATGTACACATATCATGGGGATTAAAGCTGTTCACTTGGAGGTTATATTTATACTTGAGTTTATGTGGTTTCATTAATTTTGGACTATTATTATTGTTGACAAATAGCTTTAGTTAAAACAAAGGCCAACGCCGTTTTGAAAGCGAGGCATGACTTCATATTTGCCATCTACCTATTGATTTTTAATTGTATTATCATTTAATTAAAATCATGTTGCCGCTCTCATACTCGTATTATACTTTCAAGAACGCTTTCAAATGAGCAAAAAGCTTGTTTCGATGTTTTGAATTTTCCCAGTGTTGTTGGTAAATCAGAGGGCAAATTCCAAAACCACACACATCTTTTGGAATATCTTTCTGAATTAGAAAGTGTGTCTGTCTTGTACCGGTAGTTTCCTTAAGGAATTCAAATATAATGTTAAATTCCTTTCTAATTTCTAAAACTAATAAATAAATTTCTCATTAAACTCAAACGATTACAATAAATTAAAAAGCAAACGGGAGACAGGCTACGCTGCCACCCCCTTTTTAACAGCAGAGTCAATTATATTAAAAATGAAGTTTTGGGACTTAATAGCCGAAAATGTACCATACACGACATGCTAAACCCTGATCAAAAAATTCAAAGCCTCTGAGTTCAAAAAAAAACCAAACTATTAGCAAAGTACAACACTATATGCTAAAAACATAAATTAAAGTGTTTGGATATGCCCTGGATTCATGCTTCGGATTCATGCTTTGGCTTATTGACGTTGAACTTAGACTATTCTCGACGTTGAACTTAGACTATTTTCATTCACCTACACAACTCAACCAAACTTAAATTATCACTCTCACTCACACTCTAAAAATAATATAAACTTAAATAACCTTTTTATTTAAATAATAAAATAATAATTCCATTTGTGAATCGAGTAAATATAATGTTTTTGGTTATGATATTTTAATTTAATTATGTTTTAATTTTAATATTTTAATTTAATTATGGTATTTTAATATAATTATGTTGTAAATTTAATATCTATCATGAGTGATGATATGGAAGTGGTTTCACTGACAAATAAAATATAAAAATACATGAAGAATCTCTTGAGAATTTACATGTTGCAAACAAACTAAAAAAAATGCAACCGACCAACCTATGGGCCACGCCGAACAAGTTGGCTTCTAATATCGGAGTTTTCATTTTCTGTTAAAGCTTTACCGCGTACCCCCGACCGACCGATGAAATAGCACCGATAGGAATGATCTTATGATCGTCAAACCCATTCTTGGTAGAGCTATAGCAAATATGGATGTATCCGAGCCACATCAAGTACAACTTCTCATACCAGCAATATGGCTTGTTTTGCCCACACGGAGCTGATGATATACTTTAGGACTTTCTAGTGGAGACTTTCCAAAAGGTCACCTATCATAGTGCCACTCGCACATGAGTACACTATATTGTGGAGTTCTCTTGAGGCACACATTCCTTATGAACCAAAAAATTCCTTCAGTCGACAACCAATACGGGATTTACCTAGCGTGTTACAATCACCACTCCCTCTTATGGACTCATTATCCCCAATGAGGTTTGTCTCCCAACCCAATCAAGAATGTAGGATTTCCCTAAGGTGTCCACTGAACACTCCCAGGGTTGATCATCCTTGATGAGGTTTGCGCCCCCGCCCCCCACACCAATCCAAACACCACAAGAATGGCTCTAATAGTATTTGTAAAATTCCACGTCGTGTACCATCAATATTGGTCACTTTCTCACAAGGAGCTCATGTATTCGTTTCTAGTTTCCTTAAGGGGGACTTTATAAAAGTCATTCATACTGATACTACACCCATCTAAACACACTCAATTAATGTTGTCTTGCCACAAAATCTCCTTTGTGTTAGGACTATTTTTTTCTTTTGAGATAAATTGAGTGTATCGTAGGATGAGTTCAATTATGCTTTGAAAAAGTTGGAAATTATACACCAAACAATACAATCCAAACATTACACACAAATGAGCAAAAAGCTTGTTTGGATGTTTCGAATTTTCCAGGTGTTGGTAAATCAGAGGGCAAATTCCAAAACCACACATAACTTTTGGAGTATCATCTGTATCTAATTATACTATTAAAGCAATAGGCTTTAAGTCAATTTCTCTTCTTTCTATTAGTTGTTGATTAAACATTCCATGTATATCAATCACTTATTTAATTTCCATCTTAATAAAATAAATCAAAAATATATTTAAATAAGATACAATAAATTCTCTTTAATTATTCTCTTTCATATTTAATTTAATTTTAATCTTGAATCTTTTATAATTATCTTTCAAGTTAATAATTATAATTCATAATTTTGACTCCGGCTAACTAAATTCATTTTGGGGAATTTCTAGGAAATTAATGATATTTACGAAATTATCACTACTAAATTATATGATATTAAAAATTTATTTCATCACAGGTCAAATCAGTGTTTTAAAAACCGGTTCAAACCGGCCGGTTGAACCGGATTTCGCACAGCAGACCGGTATTTTTGGCCGGTTTGCTAGAACATTGTACCGGCAGTTTTTATCTAAAATACCGGTTTTTACCGGCAAACCAGTTTTATGTCCGATAAATTATTGATATTTGTGGTCCATATTTTTTCAAAATTGCTTTTAACACAACAATTAACATTTAAACGTGTAAATTTCATGACTATTTTTTTAAAAATTGAGTGCTTTTGCATTGTTTTTAATATGAATTAACTTTTAGATTATTTTTTGTTTTTGAATCATTTACTTTTAGGTTATTTTTAGATTGAAGTTACATTTGTAGGAAATTATAAGGTAATTTATTCAACCGGTTGAACATTTCGGTATAACCCGGTTCAACCGGTTGTACCATTATTTAGCCAAATCCGGTACAAGTAAAATACCAGTTTTTAAAACATTGGGTCAAATACTCATTTATTTGGGCGAGGTACTTACTATTTAACATTTCTCTTCAAATAATTATAAATATCATTAAGCAAACCTTTAGGAATAAAATAATAAGAACCATCCACAAATGTGAATTTCGTCATATATACCGTTCTGAAAATTTAAATTTAAAACCTTTTAATAACCTAACAAACTGGAATATTTAATTATGGAATTTCTATATTCTAATTAATTATTAATTATTATTTGATTAGCTATTTGACTAAGCATCCATAATGCTTACTATAAATACTAATGTTGACCGAGAATAATTATTTATAATTTAGCAATTAATGATTTAAAATATATGAGGTTGATTTTAAATTACGGAATTATTTAATTAGGAATTATTTAATTACGGAATTTGTATATTTTAATTAAAGGTGGTATATCATTTGATTAAAGATTTGATTAAGCATCCTTGATGTTTACTATACATGTTTACTATAAATACCGATGTTGACCCATTGAATGATTCTAAATTCAGCAAATATTGATTTAAATATATGGTGTTGATTTTACTTTTCAATTATATTAAAACCAAATTAGTAACTTATTTTTCCACACCTTATATGAATTACTTAATTATTTAAATGCTGATTAATTATATTATGTTGAGTATTTTTATTAATAATTCATGTGAATAAATTAAAACACTAGACAATCAATGATTATTAATAATTCATGTGAATAAAAAGTTCTAAAGTAAATTAAAATACTAGACAATCAATGATTATTAATAATTATTGAATATTTTTAAAATCTGGTCAAACATCATAACTAACCTATTAATGTAATTATGATATTAATTATTCTAATTATTATAAGAATTCAAAAACTTAGTAAATCATCTCATTTACATTATATAAATCTCAAGATTGAAATCCCTGACCATTTTAATCTCTCTCTTTCTCTCCATCTCTCTCTCGGATTATTCCTCAATCATCTCTTATATTTCGGTAATGGCCGATTTTGTTATACGTTTTTCCGGTAAGGTTCTATTGTTTCCGGTAAGGTTTTCCAGTAATGTTTTATATTTATTTTAATTGTTATATGAATTTTATATAATCTCTTTAGGTTTTAAATCAAAATCCAATATTGAATTGATATGTTTAAGTTATTACGGTTTTCCGGTAACGTTTTCCGGTAAGGTTTTATATTTATTTTAATTTTTATATTACTTTCTTATAATTCTTTTTGACTCTATATCAAAATCCAAGATTAAACAGATAATTTTTCGTTTTTGTTTGTATTTATATTAATAATTATATGATTTTTTTTATAATCTTTTTAGGTTATATATCAAAATCGAAGATTCGGTGGAGATCTTCACTATTTAGTTTTTCCGGTAACGCGATTCAAAATTTTCGGTTGTAAGTTATAACATCAATTTTACATTTTTTGCACATGATTCAAATCTTCCATAATTTGTAATATATTTATTATGTGATATTAATATTAATATTTAATTTTATCATTTCAGGCTATTGTTTCCAACTTGGTATAGCTAATTTCATGGATTGAGAATTGTTTGATAAGATATCTTTTATTTTTGTTTAATATTGATTTATATTTATGTTAGTATTCATGTATTTATTTATTTTTCACAATTTATGTAATTCAATTGATTATTGTATAATCCCAAAATAAAATTTAGTTGATTATTCTATAATACATTAAATTATCTATAGTAAGATAATCAATCTTATATTGTTTTTGGTAAAAGTCTAATTATATTGAATATGTTTAAATAACATTTAGATATTTTATTATATTAAATATGTTTAAATAACAACAATTTGGATAAATTAAATATTTGACTCAATTTGACCATTTATATTGAATAAGTTTAAATAAATTTTACATATTTAAACATAATTCGCATTCCTAATTTGTCTAATTTTTTTCAACCCTTTTTATTTTTTTGAATACAATCCATAAATATAATTGTAGATTGGCTAATTGCGTGGAAAAAGTATTTGATGGAGAGTAGGTTGATTATGTTTGTTTTGGTCATTACTAATGTTTTTTGGTTATTAATTTTCTATCATTTTTATTTTATGTAGCTTAGACAATTCATGTAAATTAATTCATTTTTATATGAATAACAATATTTTTTTTTGTGTTAAAGTGTTTGAATCTTATCTTGAAAGTTTTAACAATTATTTATTGAACTTCCAAAAAATTGAACGTTTTTTTATAATAATATTTACAATTATTTATTTTTGTTTTCAAAATTCAAAATTGATCATTATTGCAAAATCTTTTTTTAGTTTTTAGTAGTATTCAATCTCAACAAATTTTCCATCTTTTATATTTTCCCAAATTTTAGTTAGCATAAATGACATATTTAATATATATCAGAAATTTTAAATAATTTACTTTTGATAATACTTGAAAGTTAATAAGGTTTGTATTAAAAACACATTAGTTTATTTGACCAATTTAATATGTGGTGTATTACTTATTTCAAATTTATATTTAGAAAATCCTAGATATCTACTATAATTGCTTATTTATTTTAAAATATTTATCATCTTTAATTTAATGTTACATTCTAATCATTTATACATTAATTTTTTCTATTTTTAAGAACCGAATTTGACCACTCTTTTTTAGTTAAATATTCTCCAATCTCAATAAACTTTACATCTTTTATGTTTGACCAATTTTTAATTAGGCATAAATGTCAAGAATTACCGATTCGTCTAAATTATTCTGGTGAAATTAAAAAATAAACTAATAAACTAAATAGAAAATAAAAACTTTCCATCTTTTATATTTGACTAATTTTACATTAGGCATAAATGTCAAGATTAATGTATAAAATTGAAAAAAGAATTATCTAATGAATTTATTGTTAATAAGTTAAAGATGTTAGATTCTTGACAATAATTTCGTAATAATTAAAAAAAATTAATAGTATATTGTTTACTTAGTAAACTTATAAAAAAATGGAAAGTTTTCTATAATAATATTTACATTTATTTATTTTTGTTTTTCAAAACCTAAATTGACCACTCTTGCAACAATCTTTTGAAGCTTTTAATAGTTTTCAATGTTAAAAAACTTTCCATCTTTTATATTTGACCAATTTTAATTAGCATAAATGACAAATTTAATAAATTCAGAAAATTTAAATAATTTACTTTTGATTATACTGAAAAGTTAATTTGTGTTATATTAAATACACATATTTTTGACCAATTTATTATGTTGTTAATTATTTATTTCAAATTTATATTTAAAAAATTTGATATTCACTATAATTGCTTATTTATGCTAAATAATTATCATATTTAATTTTAATGATACATTCCAATCATTTACACATTTATTTATGTTTTTAATAAACGAATGTGACAACTCTTTTGTAGTTTTTAATAGTCTCCAATCTCAACAAAGTTTCCATCTTTTATATTTGAACAATTTTAATTACGCGTAAATGTCCAGATTAATGTATACCATTGAAAAAAGAATTATATAATAAAATTGATTTTAAATAAAGTAATGAAGTTAAAGAGTTTGAAACATAATTTACTTTAGATTGCAGTCAATTTAACAAAATTTTAATTAGGGAATAACTTTTATGTAATAAAATTGAAATTAACCGATTTAATTTTAATTATCTCTATATTATAAAATTCTGTTTTTATATTTATGTTGTTCATCTTTTTCATATGCTAACCATATTATATTCTATTACACATGTGTTCAAAATTAAAGAAAACGTAATTTTTGGTCAATCAACGCCTTCCAATAAGAAGATTTCAAACGATTAGTTATTTTCATATTTTTTAATTACCCTTTAAAATTTTAAGTATGCATTTTTTTTTTGTAAATGTGCAGTTTCAACGCCAAGAGAACTACTTATTAACATTTTGAACGGCTACATTTTATTTTAAACGCGTCAATATTGTATATTGTATTAAAGTATAATTTTTTTATTAACTAAAATATAGTAAATAAAAATTAATATGTTATTATCTAAAAATTAGGCACTTGGAACAGAAAATTAAAACGATTTTTAATATTTTTATTATTAACTACATTATACCTTTTTGATAAACAACTTTAATAACATTGAATGTATGTTTAAATATATCTTTTTTCTATTTTCTTTTTAAAATTGATACGAAACATAATTTTCAGTTATCCATACTATTTTATTTTCTTAAAACCAATTAAAATATATGTTTTAATTAAGATTTGTATACGAATAAATTTATGTTAATTAAAGGCGCAAAGATATTTCTCCTTATTTTTTACCTATATCTGATTTACTCAATTTATATTGTTTCCATACTTAGCAACAAAATTAACAAATTTAGTTGTGCTCCATATTAAAAAATCAATTTGTGGTTTTTAATTAAGATCATACCAATTATTTTTTTAGATTTTAATTTGAACTAAAATTTTCAAAAACACATTATGCTAAATAAAATCAAAAAAACCAAAATTATTTTTACTCATATATTGGTTCTAAAAGTCGATGTGCCAATAATGTTACTAAGGAATATGAATCAGAAAAACGGTTTGTGTAATGGAACTAGATTGCGAGTAATTAAGTTGGGAAAGGTGTTTTGTTGAAGTAAAAGTTATTTCAGGTACTAATACTGGTTATTGCACTTATATAATTCGTTGTGGTATAACAACTTCAGATATGAAACTTTCGTTTAAATTGAAGAGAATGTAGTTTTTTTTTCCAGTTGTAGTCTGTTTTGCAATGACCATAGAAGTCAAGGTCAATCTCTAGCAAAAGTTGACATATATCTCAGAGACCCGGTGTTTACACAAGGACAACTCTATTTAGTTTTATCAAGATCGAATAGTAGTGTTAAAATTCTTATTAAAAAATGAAGATAAAGTTACAAATAAAGAATCGATATGGTTTATAAGGAAGCCTTTTTATTAGCTTATGACTTTTACATTTTTAACTTTCGATTATGTTTTCAAAGGCTGTAATTTGAATGTTATTTGGGTTTATCTTTGTATTTCACAATCATTTGTTTTCGTACAAATATTATTTACAACTTAAAGTATGTTTTTGTCCTGAATAACATATAACAACTTATGTTATCCTTTCAAATGACATGTGTTTGTTCAAAAATTTCAATATTTCCACCCGTGTCGTACACGGGTTAATAACCTAGTTTACATTATATTAGAATTCCTTAAGGAAATTACGGGTACACGAAAGACACCCTTAATACAACAAAATTAACCCCCGGTTTATACTAAAAATATTGTTAAATTCCTTCCTAATTATTAGCAAACTATAGGCTAAACACATAAATTGAAATGTTTGGATATGTCATGGATTAATTCATGGTTTACTGATTGACTTTGGACTTGACCGTCACACCCATTCTTGGTACAGCTTTTAAAAACATGGATGTATCCCAGCCAAATTAAGTACAGCTGTAATATCCGGCTTCTTTTTATCACCAATATGGGTAGCTTTGCCCACATAAAGTTGAGGATATGTTTTTGGTAATTCCTGGTGAAGACTTCTTAAAAGGTAAACCATCATAATAACACTCGCACATGAGTACGTTAAATGTGGAGTTCTCTTGAGGCGTCACATTCCTTATGAACCATAATTTCTTCAGCCGATGACCAATGCAGGATTTACCTAGCGTATTATAGCTGTCACCACTCACCACTCCCCCTTATGGACTCATCATCCCCGATAAGGTTTGTCTCCCAACCCAATCAAGAATGTAGGATTTGCCTAAGGTGTCATACTTAACACTCCTAGGGACGGTCATCCTTGATGAGATTCCCCCCACCACTCCAAACGCTATAGAAATGGCTCTAACACTATTTAAATTCGACATATTGTACCACCAATATTGGCCACTCTCTCACAAGGAGCTCATGCTTTTGTTTCTAGTTTCCTTAAGGGGGACTTTCAAGATGTCATTCATCTTGGTATTGCATTCATTTGAGCACAATTAACTGTGAAGTTTTCATCTTCTCCATAATCACATGGTACTACACCCAACTAAACACACTTAACTAGTGTTAACTAGTCAAGGCCTAGGAGTTGTCTTGCCACAAAATCTACTTTATGTTGGGACTATGCTCTTCAGCTATCTCTTTGAGATAAATTGAGTGTATCGTGGGATGTGAGTTTAACTTCTGCTTTGTAAAAGTTATAAGTTATACACTGAACAATACAATGCAAACATTACACACAATCAACACCGAATAACAAAAAATCAGTGTTTCAGTGTAACATCTGATATTCCTGGTATAAAAACGTTTATCCAAATTATGACACCCACCTATATAAATGCTATTTGAAACAATTTACATTCTCGAAAACGAGCCCAAATGTTTCGCAAATCTGATGAAAATTAAAGACATGCTAATCAGTGAACTTAGTGTTCGAATATTCAAAAAGTTCAAAACACTTCAATTAATATTTTACATAATTGTCAGCTGATCAGATGATGATTTATATGTTGTGAGTAGTCAAGATATGAGAAAGCTTACAAGGATTTTACAAATATATATTCAACGTAATTTAAATAGCCTATATATTACTTTTAATATAACGATCCAATTTCAAATATAATCACATCCAAATTAAAAGTGCTATCAGCTAGATATAAGAAAAGTGTAATAAGATTTCATTGTATTTGATCCTACACACGTGTGTGTATAAAACTCAAAATTTCGTTTCATAAATACAAGTATTTCTACCAGCAAGTTGCGTCAAAGATGGTTAAATGCATTACATGTTGCAAAGCTATCTCGTGTGAAGGCAGATACGTGATGAATAGTCCATCAGTATTGGTTTGATTCGCTATGATAAAAGTTTTGTTATAAAAGTTTCATTAACAAAGTTGATAGCCGATTGACAAATTTATAAATAGCGGGACGATTGGCTAGCTAGCTTTATAAAGCAATAAAAGATGTAATAGTGTAAAGTTAAAACTCAAAAAGATCCTAGTACCATATGTCTCATAAGCTGTACATACAACTGAAGAATAATGCCTTTTTATTTATTAGAGTAAAGGTTTTTCACAATTAATAGGTTTTCATGTATTAATCAAAACTATTATTATTTATTATTGTGCATTTATTGAAAAAGGAATTATGTTCACGATTTTGGACTAGATAAAATTAAAAGGGTGCTGCTAAATGTATCCCCCATTACTTCATTTTTACTAAATATACTCTCTCTGAATTTATTACATAAATTACAATTAGCTCTTAACATTATTTATATACATATTAGTCCCTACACCATTACTTTCATTTTGTAACCTCCACTACATATATCAAATTAAAAACTATCAAGTATTACTATTAATTTATTTTTTTAATATTAATATTATAAATATTTATAATATCTTTTTTAAATTTTAATAGTATATGTATTTATAATATCCTTATTTTACCACTTTATCTTTTACAAAATAAACCCTAAACCCGAAACCCTAAACCAAAACCCTAAACTCTAAACCCGAAACCCTAAACCCTAAAACCTAAACCCTAAACCCGAAACCGAACCCTAAACTCTAAACCCGAAACCGAACCCTAAACCCGAAACCGAACCCTAAACCCTAAACCCGAAACCCGAAACCGAACCCTAAACCCTAAAACCGAAACCCTAAACCCGAACCCTAAACCCTAAAACCAAAACCCAAAACCCTGAACTCGAAATCATAAAAAGAAAACGCAACTTGTAAAAAAATTAATATTAAATCTTTACTTTTGTGCTAATTTGGTAATTATATGATTTCAATGGTTAATATGAAAGTTGGTTTTTCAAATTGGGGGGGGGGAGGTGTATGACAAGCAACCAGGAGGATACATTTATGTAACACCCCGTAACCGCAGCGGAAACGTACACGGGATGCAACAGACACATCTGATATCAACAGCATTGCTTATAAAGGAAATACCACTACATTAATTTATATCATATTACATTGTTGCGAGTTTCGTTACTGTCTAGGTGTTACACACATGTTTTACCGATAAGACATTAATATATTCATTGCAAAATATAGATCAGCAAGCTTCCAACAAGTAGCACAGATCATTAAGCACATATCAATCATTCCAACTTGGGCATACCTAGAAAACATGTAAAGAAAACGGGTCAACTACGAATAGTTGGTGAGTTTCACTAATTTAAATAAACACTGATAGATCATTTTAATAATCATTTATTAACAATGCAATTATGCGGGGAACTATGTTTTTCCCCAGAACATTTCCATTAATCTTCTGGGAACTAAGTTACCCCAGAACAATTATAACCTCTGGGAACTATGTTACCCCAGAACAATAATAACCTCCGGGAACTATGTTACCCCAGAACAATAATAACCTCCGGGTACTATGTTACCCCAAAACAATAATAACCTCTGGGAACTATGTTACCCCAGAACAATAATAACCTCCGGGAACTATGTTACCCCAGAACAATAATAATAACCTCTGGGTAACTACCCCAGAACAATAATAACCTCCGGGAACTACGTTACCCCAGAACAATCCCATACGATAAACAATTTATATATTCTATGCATCAAACCATATATATATTTAAATATACAAGTGTTTCCATACGATCGGTATGTACTTAAATACTTTAATAAAGACATGCTTTCCGCCCCGGGAAAATATTTAAAACAGTTCAGTAAAAGGGGCTCGTGAAAACTCACCTTTCTGTGAGTCGGGACGTGATACAATGAACTGCTATAAGCCTGGATCTGTAATATAATATCTAGTCGTTACTATATAATTCCCATAAATTAAATACGTGTCAATCGGTACATCTGGGGACATTGTTAACCCATTACTGTACTCGATCCGGGGACAATGTTAACCCCGTGACACTTCTAAGGACCCAGATTGTGACATTACTTAGAGTCTGACGGTCAAAATTATCATTTTTATGTTTTCCTTGATTTGCGTGCCTAGCACGGTTATCCGTTTTTTAGTTTCAAAAAAATGAGTTTGCTCACAACCGACCCAAAAATGGTGTTTGACTGTTATTTTAGTTAAAGTGATGAAATTAGAGCTCGGTTTGGACACCCCGTTTGGCCGCGGGGCCCGTTTCCGTCATTTAGGTGCCGGAAACAGTAAAATCGGGTAAAATTACCCAAATCATCCGAATTATTTTCGGATGATTTATTTTTATTTAATTTACTTAGTATTATGAAAATGATCCATTTTTAGGTTTTTATATACCAGTCAGCTCGCTTATGCGAGTTTTGCCGGTTTACACGTTTTAAGCTTTAAAAATTTGTTTTTATGTTCTTTTTAGCACAAATAATTACCCGTTTAGTCTCGGGTCTTGAAATTTTGCACAAAACTTATTTTGACAGTAAGAAATTTTACAAAAATTTTCCAGATTTAATTTTTATATTTACATTTATTTATCTATTTTTAATCATCATTAAAACACTAAATATGTCAAAAATATCAAAAGACTTTAGAAAAATCCCAAATTTTTCCGGGATGATCCCTGCCATCCTCATAACTCCCTGGAATTTTTCCAGAACCCAAAACTCATTTTTCAAGCCGTTTTCACAAAAACCGAGCTAGAAAGCCCTAGAACTCGTTTTACCGAAAAGCCCCCTTAGACTTCTCCAACTGAGCTCAAATTTTGTGTGTGACTTTTATATGTTATAAAAAGCTTATCCTAAATTTTCCAGAATTTTTCATGATGTTTAGCTATTTTTCACCATTTTTGGCCAAAACCGAGCATTAAATTCACCAAATATTCATCCTTTATCCAAAAATTACCAAAAATTCACAGATCTCATATTTCATGTGTAGATCATCTCTGTGAAATTTCATGACCCGACTCTAAGCACACTACAATCTGTCCAAAATCACTAAATCACACGAAAACCGAACTATCTTGTGTTTTCTAGCGTTAGATCGCAAAGATCTTGGTTTCTAGCCTTTGCTAGCCACTAGATACAACACTTACAAGCACAATAACACTATACCAAGCAAGTTACACCAACAATCAAACCATTTCTTTCATAGTGTCGGTTTTGATATAAAAACAAAGGTTTTTAACCGTAAAAATCCGCTCTCGACTCTTTTTACTCATTTCTTGGACCAAGATCCCTTGTATAACTTGTATACATCTCTTGATCATGCAAGAGTCGGTTTCATCTCGGGTTTTCACCTGTCTTTCACTTGGAAATTCATTTTTAAAGATTCTAACCGTAAAAATTCGTTATTGACACTTTTAACTCGTTTCTTGGATCAAGATCCCGTGTATAACTTGTATACATCACTTGATCTAGCAAGGATCGGTTCCATCTCGGGTTTTCACCCATATTTCACTTGGAACCTCTTGTTCTTGCAAAACAACTCAAAATTAAGAAATCAACACCAAAGATTATGCATTATAACATGCTTATACCTTGTGTTCTTGGTTAAAAGGGATGGATTTGGATGAACACTTGAATTGTTGGAAGAGATTTGAGAGAGTTTGATGTTGAAAAAAAGAAAATGAAATGATATTGTGAAGAGGGTGGGCCGATCGGTCCACCATATGGGGTGGGGTGGGACCCACAAGTCCATTCTAAGCCACATATTCGGATTTCCGTAATCCGGATAATGTTTTGGATAATCTGGCTCAGTTCGTTTCTCGTTTAAACTCGTAATTCGGCTTAAAACGAGCTTAAAATGGTTGATTTCGGGTTAAAATAAAATTTACATAAAACTGATTTAAAAACTTTAAAAATTTAAACCATGACGTTTATTGACTTAATACATTGTATTGTCGGTAATTGTGCATCTTTTTCGGCTTGATCGATCGTCTCTTGCTTGGTTTGATGTTAAAGGTTTCGTTTATCGTACCGACGTACTAATAAATCGAAATCCTTTTTCTGTGCTATAATTCACTTATCCCGAAGCTTTAATACTTCGTAAACATGATTAAACATTATATACTTCGTCTATAATGTAATTCCCGATTCGTTCGGGTTTCAATAACCGATCATCGGTTAATCGTAATTCCAATACGATTCACTATATAATCGAGTATGATTCGTACTATGAATCATATATATTCGTATAAACGTACTATAACTCATATAATCAATATTAAATGACACGTAAATAGTATATACCGGCTAGGGTATACCTGGATTTGCCGGAATCGTTACATTCTTCCCCCGTTATAAAAATTTCGTCCTCGAAATTTTACACGTCCACTACTTCCTTTTGAGGAAATAGGTGGGGGTATTTCTTCCGAAATTCATCCTTTCGTTCCCAAGTAAATTCTGGGCCTCGTTGCAAATTCCATCTAACTTTGACCAACGAGATCTTATTGTGTCTAAGTTGCTTGATTTTCCCGTCTACTATTTCTATGGGCTCCTCTACAATGTTGAGCTTATCATTTATTTGAACACCCTCTAAGGGTAACACCGATGTCTCATCCGACAGACACCGTTTCAGGTTCGACACGTGAAACACGTTATGAACTGCACTTAGTTCCTCAGGCAGTTCTAATCGGTAAGCTACCGGACCGATTTTTGCAGTGATGCTGAATGGTCCAATGTATCTAGGGGCCAACTTCCCCGCCTTTCCAAATCTGACCACTCCTTTCCAGGGTGATACTTTCAAATATACCTTTTCCCCTTTCTCAAATGACAACGGTTTTCGACGGGTATCGGCATAACTCTTCTGCCGATCCCGCGCGGCTTTCAGGTTGTTCTTGATTTCAAGAATCTTGCTGGTCGTCTCCTGGACCAGATCCGATCTAATGACCTGCGAGTCACCCACTTCAGACCAGCAAAGTGGTGATCGGCA
Organism: Bidens hawaiensis; assembly: GCF_021521415.1. Taxonomy (NCBI): domain Eukaryota; kingdom Viridiplantae; phylum Streptophyta; class Magnoliopsida; order Asterales; family Asteraceae; genus Bidens; species Bidens hawaiensis. The sequence continues at coordinate 67,877 of NW_027497033.1, read as the reverse complement.
CTTCCGTCCATACAATGCTTCATAAGGTGCTGCCTTTATACTGCTATGGTAACTGTTATTATAGGAAAATTCAACGAGTGGGAGATGTTGATCCCAGTTTCCCTTAAAGTCCAGTACGCAGGCACGAAGCAAATCCTCCAAAGTTTGAATGGTCCTCTCAGACTGACCATCGGTCTGAGGGTGGTAAGCTGTGCTTAGGTCAATACGTGTTCCCAATGCTTCTTGGACAGCTTGCCAAAGTTTGGAGGTGAAATGGCTATCCCTATCGGAGATGATCGAGATGGGGATGCCATGACGAGACACTATTTCATTTATATAAATTTGCGCAAGTCTCTCAGTGTTATAATTATTTCTAATCGGAATAAAATGTGCTGATTTGGTTAATCGATCCACGATTACCCAAATTGCATCATGTCCCCGGGATGTCTTAGGTAGGTGTGTCACGAAATCCATCGTGATTTGCTCCCATTTCCATTCGGGAATTTCCGGTTGTTGTAACATTCCCGAGGGTTTCTGGTGCTCCGCCTTAACTCTCGCACACGTCGTACACTTGCCGACGTATGTGGCTATATCCTTTTTCATACCTGGCCACCAGTAAAATTCTTTCACATCCTTGTACATTTTATCTGATCCCGGATGTATGGAATATTTTGATTTATGTGCTTCGTCCATGATCAATTTACGAAGGTCGTGGAGGGTCGGAATCCAAATCCGATTTTTGAAATAGAGAATTTCGTCCACACGCTGTTCGAAATTCTTCTCGTTACAGAAAAGTCCCTCTTTTTCCAATTGGTCCCCTTTCAACGCCTCGCGTTGAGCGACTCGAATCAAATCCGAAAGGTTCGACTGGACTATCATTCCCAACGCTCGCACGCGTAGTGGCTTAACTCGATCTTTCCTACTCAAGGCATCGGCTACAACGTTAGCCTTGCCGGGGTGATATCGGATGTCACAGTCATAGTCACTCAGTAACTCGACCCACCTTCGTTGTCTCATATTCAGTTCTTTCTGATCGAATATGTGTTGCAAACTTTTATGATCAGTGAAGATGGTGCACTTTGTACCGTAGAGATAGTGCCTCCAGATTTTAAGTGCGAAGATGACTGCTCCCAGTTCTAGGTCATGAGTAGTGTAATTTTTCTCGTGAACTTTTAATTGTCGAGAAGCATAGGCTATAACCTTACTGTTTTGCATCAATACGCATCCTAACCCTCTCCGGGATGCGTCACAATACACGACAAAACCGTCGTCTCCGTCGGGGAGACTTAAGATTGGCGCTTGGCACAATCTTTGTTTTAGCGTTTGAAACGCCGTTTCCTGCTCTTCACCCCAATCATACTTCCGATCCTTCTGAGTCAGGAGGGTTAAAGGTTGGGCGATGCTGGAAAAGTTCTCTATAAATCGACGATAGTATCCAGCTAAGCCTAAGAATTGGCGGATTTCCTTTGGAGATTTAGGCGCTTGCCAATTCTTAATTGCTTCAACCTTACTCGGATCAACGTGTATTCCTTGGTGGTTTATAACGTGACCGAGGAATTGCACCTCTTGTAACCAGAAGTTACACTTGGAGAATTTTGCAAATAACTTCTCCTGATCCAGGAGCTCTAAAACTAACTTTAAGTGTTGCTCGTGCTCTTCTTTACTCTTCGAGTATATCAAAATATCGTCAATAAATACAATGACGAATTTGTCGAGATAGGGTTTACAGACTCGATTCATGAGATCCATGAATACTGCTGGCGCATTTGTTAGCCCAAAAGGCATAACTAAGAACTCGTAATGGCCGTAGCGAGTCCGGAATGCGGTTTTTGGGATATCCTCCTCCTGAATTCTAACCTGATGGTATCCCGATCTAAGATCTATTTTTGAAAAGTAGCTCGCACCTTGTAGTTGGTCGAACAGATCATCGATTCGGGGGAGAGGATACCTATTTTTGATTGTCAACTTGTTCAATTCCCTGTAATCAATGCACATTCTAAGGCTCCCGTCCTTCTTTTTCACGAATAGAACAGGTGCACCCCACGGGGAATAACTGGGACGTATAAATCCTTTATCCAACAATTCCTGCAACTGGTTGGATAATTCTTGCATCTCGGATGGTGCAAGTCGGTAGGGCGCCTTAGCAACAGGGCCAGCTTGAGGTAACAGATCGATTCTGAATTCGACCTGTCGGGTTGGCGGTAATCCAGGAAGTTCCTCTGGAAAAACTTGTGGGAATTCGCGTACCACGGGAATATCGTCCACCCGTTTTTCCTCAGAATCAGTGGCCGTCAGGCTCGCTAGATATGCCACACATCCCTGACGTATATATTTTAACATCTTGAGATGGGATATAAATGGTATCATGGTGCCGGATTTTTCTCCTTGCACTAATACCTCCTCGTCATCCGACACTCGGATCTTGACGATTTTCTTTTCACAGTTTATTTCTACCCTGTTACGTGCTAGCCAATCCATTCCCACTATCACGTCAAAACTACCCAATTCTACCGGTAACAAGTCAATCAGAAAGGATTGCTCGTTCAGAATAAAAGGGCAATTCCGAACTATCTGATTAACTATCATGGTTTTACCGTTAGCGACTTCTACGGTGTAAGGTTCTATGGTTTCACCAATAGGAAGGTTTGCTATCGAAAGGAATCTAACGGAGACAAAACTTCTATCGGCGCCTGTATCAAATAATACAGAAGCGTATTGATCAGAGACGAGGAAGGTACCTGTCACTACGCTGGGGTCCTGGCGTGCCTCGTTCGCCCCCATCACGAATGCTCGGCCTCGCGCCGGATTGGACGACGATGCCTGACCCGTGAGTTGTCTCCCGTTTCCTCCCTGGTTCAGTTTCGGGCAGTTCCTTTTGAAGTGATCCGTGCTGCCGCATTCGTAGCAAGCACGGCTAGTGGTCACCATTTGGTTTCCTTGCGGGTTTTGCTGTCGGGCCGGTTGGGTCCTAAATGGCTGCGCACAGATAGGTTGCGGTTGTCGGTTCAGGTTGTTCAGATTTGTCTTACAATTTGGTGCGTAGTGTCCAATCCTGCCACACCGGTGGCACACCACCTCTTTGCACATGCCACCATGGTGGTAACCACATTTCCCGCACTTAGGAAACGTTCCCTTCTGCGGTTCTTGCCTTCCGCCCGAACTAGTCATGGCATAGCTCTGGGCAGCGGGCCTAGCTCGTTTGCTTTGCTGCTTTTCCTGGATCCTATGGTCATGTGTACCCCGTTTTCCCCCAGCGGATTCTCCTGTCACCTTTAGTGATCCGCTCTGTAAGAAATCATACGTGACAATGCCAGCCTGTGTCACTGCACTTTCATACGTCTGGTGTCCCCCCGCGTTGACTATACTCCTCACTACTGGAGTAAGTCCCCAAAATATAACGTTCCACCCTCTTCGTCTCTGGGGTGACCAACCACGGTACTAATCGTGACAGTTCATTAAACCGGTTGGTATAACCCAAGTGGTCCGCCCCCTTCATCTCCAGATTCCACAACTCATTTTCCAGTTTCTGCAATTCATTCTTTGGGCAGAAATGTTCCAACACAAGAGCCTTAAGCTCCGTCCAGGTCATGTGGTTTGTCGCCGCCTGACCTCGAGTCTGTACTATGGTGTTCCACCATGTCAAGGCATGGTCTGTGAATGTACAGGTGGCGTACTTAATGACACAATCCTCGGGACAGTTGCTGATATTCACCACTGATTCTATTTTCTCTATCCATTTAACTAACCCATTCGGTCCTTCAGACCCGCTAAACTCTAATGGCTTGCACAACATAAAGTCCTTGATCGAACATCCCCTGGATGCACGAATTGGTTCAGTACGGTTCGTCTCTACCGTAGGTATAGGGCCATTACTGTCAGTAACGACCACCCTAGGCGGTGCGTCATTACTCGGAATCGTGTTATCATTCCTTGGAGGATTAGCATTTTGTTCCCCGTCATTATTTATGGGCGTTTGATTGCTCGGAGGGGTTGGATTGGTCGAGTTGTTAATACTGGCGGCGATGCGCGATACTATATCCGGTATCGCCGCCTCCAACTGTTGAGCAATCAAACGGCTCACATCTACTTCCGATATTTTCGTTGATCGTTTCGGTGCCATTCTACACAACATCAAGAAAATACATATAATCAATACCATCTCAAATCATAAAACACAATACATATTTCATTCATTAGTAAACATTGATACATATTACACAAACATCAGTTTACATACTTTCCAGTCAACATTACATAACTAAGTTTTAATACAAGGGCCCTATGTCGGCATCATCTCGACATAACCCGTAAAGGGGTCAGTGCTTGAATGATACCCAAAAGTATCTATAATGATATGCCCCAAAAGAGACCCACCCTAGGGGCCAGTGGTTGTATTATAACTAAACAAGATTCACTCCATGTTAGCATCACCACTAACTACTTACACAGAGTATCAAAAAAATGGTCCCTGTCTAACCCCAACCCAAAACCAACTAAACACGGTGGTAAACCAACCCCACCAACATCGCCACCAACACCACTAACACCGCCATCATAACCCGAACCCGACTCTCCATCCGGTCAAGCATCCATTGGGAGTATGAGCACTCCCTCTTCAGTTGGGCAATTGCATACTGATGATCCAGTATGCAATCACCCAAGTACATTCTCCTTTGGACTCCCACCGTCAAGGCGGCGGAGTGCTCGTTCACCTGTTCGGTGAGCGTTCGGAGCCAGGCCGCAGCATCCCGTTCCTGTCTCGGGAGACCCCACACCGGTAGAGTCGCAGGCTCGGGACAAGAGCTGGAGGACTCGCCCCTGCGAGTAGCAGGTCTGGGTGGGGGCGAGATAGGTCGGACCGGTGGAATACTGATCCGCGCCGTGAGGCGGGGTCCGAATCCAGGGGGTGCAGGAGCAACCTGTGGTGCGGGTGGGGTCGGGGATCTGGCCATCCTAGCTGAGGAGGACTGGCCGGAACTCCTAACGCTAGCCTCGGAAGGCTCGGTGCTGGATGCTACAAGTGGGCTCCCGGAGTCCCCGGAGCTGACCTCCTCCGGGTCCTCCTCGAACGACACACTGGGGGTTCTTGACATATTACCTGCACACAAGTTAACAAACATATAGTTCTTTCCATAGTGTAAATCATAATCAAATTAATATGCACTTACCTATACAACTTGACCACATAACAATATTATCACATATGTTGCCAATTTTACCTATTAAAGTCCCCCGTGACTTCCCCTGAATTCCCTCGTGTAGACAAGTCTGTTATTATGTTCCGGACCATAATAACCCACTTGTCCATCCAAGTTCATCCCGATCTCGTCACAATATATATTTAGTTGATATTCAGATCCTATATTACTTGAGCTACTGGTTATATTTTAGGTATCTTTTAAAGACATCCTAATTCTTTATAACCAATGGCTCTGATACCAAGTTCTGTAACACCCCGTAACCGCAGCGGAAACGTACACGGGATGCAACAGACACATCTGATATCAACAGCATTGCTTATAAAGGAAATACCACTACATTAATTTATATCATATTACATTGTTGCGAGTTTCGTTACTGTCTAGGTGTTACACACATGTTTTACCGATAAGACATTAATATATTCATTGCAAAATATAGATCAGCAAGCTTCCAACAAGTAGCACAGATCATTAAGCACATATCAATCATTCCAACTTGGGCATACCTAGAAAACATGTAAAGAAAACGGGTCAACTACGAATAGTTGGTGAGTTTCACTAATTTAAATAAACACTGACAGATCATTTTAATAATCATTTATTAACAATGCAATTATGCGGGGAACTATGTTTTTCCCCAGAACATTTCCATTAATCTTCTGGGAACTAAGTTACCCCAGAACAATTATAACCTCTGGGAACTATGTTACCCCAGAACAATAATAACCTCCGGGAACTATGTTACCCCAGAACAATAATAACCTCCGGGAACTATGTTACCCCAGAACAATAATAACCTCCGGGAACTATGTTACCCCAGAACAATAATAACCTCCGGGAACTATGTTACCCCAGAACAATAATAACCTCCGGGAACTATGTTACCCCAGAACAATAATAATAACCTCTGGGAACTATGTTACCCCAGAACAATAATAACCTCCGGGAACTACGTTACCCCAGAACAATCCCATACGATAAACAATTTATATATTCTATGCATCAAACCATATATATATTTAAATATACAAGTGTTTCCATACGATCGGTATGTACTTAAATACTTTAATAAAGACATGCTTTCCGCCCCGGGAAAATATTTAAAACAGTTCAGTAAAAGGGGCTCGTGAAAACTCACCTTTCTGTGAGTCGGGACGTGATACAATGAACTGCTATAAGCCTGGATCTGTAATATAATATCTAGTCGTTACTATATAATTCCCATAAATTAAATACGTGTCAATCGGTACATCTGGGGACATTGTTAACCCATTACTGTACTCGATCCGGGGACAATGTTAACCCCGTGACACTTCTAAGGACCCAGATTGTGACATTACTTAGAGTCTGACGGTCAAAATTATCATTTTTATGTTTTCCTTGATTTGCGTGCCAAGCACGGTTATCCGTTTTTTAGTTTCAAAAAAATGAGTTTGCTCACAACCGACCCAAAAATGGTGTTTGACTGTTATTTTAGTTAAAGTGATGAAATTAGAGCTCGGTTTGGACACCCCGTTTGGCCGCGGGGCCCGTTTCCGTCATTTAGGTGCCGGAAACAGTAAAATCGGGTAAAATTACCCAAATCATCCGAATTATTTTCGGATGATTTATTTTTATTTAATTTACTTAGTATTATGAAAATGATCCATTTTTAGGTTTTTATATACCAGTCAGCTCGCTTATGCGAGTTTTGCCGGTTTACACGTTTTAAGCTTTAAAAATTTGTTTTTATGTTCTTTTTAGCACAAATAATTACCCGTTTAGTCTCGGGTCTTGAAATTTTGCACAAAACTTATTTTGACAGTAAGAAATTTTACAAAAATTTTCCAGATTTAATTTTTATATTTACATTTATTTATCTATTTTTAATCATCATTAAAACACTAAATATGTCAAAAATATCAAAAGACTTTAGAAAAATCCCAAATTTTTCCGGGATGATCCCTGCCATCCTCATAACTCCCTGGAATTTTTCCAGAACCCAAAACTCATTTTTCAAGCCGTTTTCACAAAAACCGAGCTAGAAAGCCCTAGAACTCGTTTTACCGAAAAGCCCCCTTAGACTTCTCCAACTGAGCTCAAATTTTGTGTGTGACTTTTATATGTTATAAAAAGCTTATCCTAAATTTTCCAGAATTTTTCATGATGTTTAGCTATTTTTCACCATTTTTGGCCAAAACCGAGCATTAAATTCACCAAATATTCATCATTTATCCAAAAATTACCAAAAATTCACAGATCTCATATTTTCATGTGTAGATCATCTCTGTGAAATTTCATGACCCGACTCTAAGCACACTACAATCTGTCCAAAATCACTAAATCACACGAAAACCGAACTATCTTGTGTTTTCTAGCGTTAGATCGCAAAGATCTTGGTTTCTAGCCTTTGCTAGCCACTAGATACAACACTTACAAGCACAATAACACTATACCAAGCAAGTTACACCAACAATCAAACCATTTCTTTCATAGTGTCGGTTTTGATATAAAAACAAAGGTTTTTAACCGTAAAAATCCGCTCTCGACTCTTTTTACTCATTTCTTGGACCAAGATCCCTTGTATAACTTGTATACATCTCTTGATCATGCAAGAGTCGGTTTCATCTCGGGTTTTCACCTGTCTTTCACTTGGAAATTCATTTTTAAAGATTCTAACCGTAAAAATTCGTTATTGACACTTTTAACTCGTTTCTTGGATCAAGATCCCGTGTATAACTTGTATACATCACTTGATCTAGCAAGGATCGGTTCCATCTCGGGTTTTCACCCATATTTCACTTGGAACCTCTTGTTCTTGCAAAACAACTCAAAATTAAGAAATCAACACCAAAGATTATGCATTATAACATGCTTATACCTTGTGTTCTTGGTTAAAAGGGATGGATTTGGATGAACACTTGAATTGTTGGAAGAGATTTGAGAGAGTTTGATGTTGAAAAAAAGAAAATGAAATGATATTGTGAAGAGGGTGGGCCGATCGGTCCACCATATGGGGTGGGGTGGGACCCACAAGTCCATTCTAAGCCACATATTCGGATTTCCGTAATCCGGATAATGTTTTGGATAATCTGGCTCAGTTCGTTTCTCGTGTAAACTCGTAATTCGGCTTAAAACGAGCTTAAAATGGTTGATTTCGGGTTAAAATAAAATTTACATAAAACTGATTTAAAAACTTTAAAAATTTAAACCATGACGTTTATTGACTTAATACATTGTATTGTCGGTAATTGTGCATCTTTTTCGGCTTGATCGATCGTCTCTTGCTTGGTTTGATGTTAAAGGTTTCGTTTATCGTACCGACGTACTAATAAATCGAAATCCTTTTTCTGTGCTATAATTCACTTATCCCGAAGCTTTAATACTTCGAAAACATGATTAAACATTATATACTTCGTCTATAATGTAATTCCCGATTCGTTCGGGTTTCAATAACCGATCATCGGTTAATCGTAATTCCAATACGATTCACTATATAATCGAGTATGATTCGTACTATGAATCATATATACTCGTATAAACGTACTATAACTCATATAATCAATATTAAATGACACGTAAATAGTATATACCGGCTAGGGTATAACTGGATTTGCCGGAATCGTTACAATTTAGCCTAACCCAATTAAAATAGTGTAACTTAGATATATACGGAGTAGAAAACAAAGTTGCATGCAGGATAGATGGGATGTGCTCCTAGCTAGCACCTATGAGATTATGTTATTCAGGGTTACAAATATCAATCAATTTCTCTTATATCAAGTCCTTATTGTTTAAGTTCCATATAAACATAGAATTGTTCTTCAATAAAAACACGCATCATTTGATTCTTGATAGACGTTAACCTATAGAAGAAAACTAAATGATTCTTGATAGATATCAACCTACATAAGAAAACAAAATTACTAGAAACCCAATCAAATGATATACGTAACAGCACAACCGAAAACCTTAACTTTTTGCCGAAGACAATGCGTGTAACTAGTTATTTGAGAAAAACTTGTTTAGCTCACAATCCAAAATAAACATTTCTTTATAAAAACCGTTTGTATATAAAAAGTTGTTTAGATCACAAACCAAAAAAACAAACATTTGTATATAAAAAGTAGTTTTGTATAATTTTGTATATAATATAAAACTAGTGCCTTTTGTAAATCACTACCAGGGTGATCAAAATAAGCGTTTTTTTCCATCTATGTTTGTACACTTTATACGTAGTTCATTGATAGTGACTAACATATATTTTACCATGAACCAACAACAAGAATAGATAACATTAATGTAAAATTAAAATAATTAATTCAACACAAACACAAGGTTAATAGACATCTCTTTAGCCAAAAGTACTCTTAAGGGAACACAAAAGATAAAACACTCTTACCTAAGGGTGGTGAAAGTCATTTTACTTCCATCCTATATCTCACACTACTTTTTCACATTCTTTCTTATCGTATAATTATATCCCAGAAGCATCCTTAAACCCTTGAGCCATCACTAAACCATCTCAATACATATTTCAGCTAATTTTTTTTTCATTTAGTTAAATTAAATAAATTATTTTTAAATTAGTAAACATAAAATATTAAAAGAAAATAACATTCGCTTTTAAAAAACTTACAAATTTAATAAAAATTTACGTAATTCCAAAAAAGAATAAATCATAACATTAAAACTAAAATCGAAAAACATAAATTTAATCCTTTGCTTCGGATTAGCCGATTTGGGAGTCATGTGAGCCAGAGTCCGATCTATCTGTCAACCAATTTATAAATTTTGTAATTAACTCTTAAAATTAAAAATAATATAATACTAATCAAAAGAACAATCTATGAATTAAAAATAAAGATTTGATATAAAAACACATAAATAAAATTAAAATTCATTATATAATACAAAACAATGGGGCTATTAAGTATTTCAAAAAATTAATTTGGGCACATCATTTTGAACCAATCACAAAAAAACAACAAATAAAACTTAGACTAAAGTTACCCCATCTTCTTCATCAGCCCACCACCGTCCCTGCACCACCGTCATCTCCGGCAACCTGCGCCGCCACCATCAAATAACATGGCCACCACCATCACCCATCCATATTCCGCAAGTTATATATGATATTAAAATAAACAAAACAAAAAAGAAAAGAAAAAAAAAGAAGAAAGAATGGGATGGGGAGCGGGGAGTACACACCGCATCGGTAAGGTTTTTCTTGATACCATCGATCACGAGACGGTATTCCCAATCCTCCTGCATGATACCAAGAGGGTCTCGAGCCGCACTCCCACCAGAATATGATGATGCAACAGATGCTTCATCTGGATGCTGAAATTGGTTCACACTCGAAATGTCCACGGCTTATGAAATTAAGTGATTTTGTCAAATGGGAGCTAAGGTTTCGAGCTCATCTAGATCCGTACATCCTGGTTGCTCACGAATCCTTGATAATGTTTATAGTCCTCCTATGATTGGTGATCCGAGCACCAAGTATGAAGAAAAGCCTTTTGAAACTTATTCTCAAGACAAGAAGAAAGCTTTAAAGGTTGAAACTAAAGCTTATTCCACATTGACTATGGCTTTACCCGATAATATTTTCCATCAAGTTAGAAGTATTAAAATATGTGCTTCTCTATTCCAACATATTAGAATGAGAAGTATAGGAATCATTGGAAAGTAAGAAGGTCATGTTGAAGTTTCAATACCGAAACTTTTGTTTATTAAAAGGAAAGACAGTTGAAGAAATACTAACAAGATTCAATCATCTTATTGCCGAAATGATAAACAAAAGATGGAACCAACTCAATTTGATCAAATTGATACGGTTAAGAATTTATTGCCAAATTCATATTCCACTTTCTTGCTTATGTTAAGAAAATAGTTTCTTCAAAAATGATAAACTGACTGCACTATAGTTCTTGCAGAAGATTGAGGAGAGGGAATATGCTATGAAATGTCAAAATTTATTAAAGGATAATCAAGATCCTACATCATATGGTGGTTCATTACCATTGAGTAGCAGCTCGGTTCCGATCATTGCTTTCTATTCTCAAAACTCTCAAGAGATTCCACAATCTACTAATGAATCTATGCCAAACGCATGCTTTATGGCATCATGGGTGGGTCAAGCACTTCATTTTCTAGTGCTGATAATTCTTCTTCAGCTCAACCATTAAATGTCAACACGAAGGAAGCATAACATTTTGCTTTCCTAAGTGCATTTATGAGTTCATACGAGCAATTGGTGGGTGGTAAAACTGCCACAAGTGAGTTAACTGACGAAGATTACGACCAAATCGACCCAGATGATTTAGAACTTATGGATCTTAAATGGAACATGGACATGATTGTGAGAAACGTAAAGCGGTTTATGTAGAAAACTGGGAAGGATCTGCCAACTCTAAACAAGAGAGTCGGTTTTGATAAGTTAAAAGTTTGATGCTACAATTGCCAAGATTTTGGCCACTTTTCCTAAGAATGAGATAAACCCCAAAAGGAGTATACATGACCCTGAAACCAATACATAAGTCCGAGAAATAAGTATGTTGACTCTAAAGAGAAAACTTCTGGTGGGTGATTCTGTTAAGCCTGGTGGTTCATAAGCATTGCTGACCGTTGAAGGAATAGACTGGAACTAGAGATTGTTGAGAAGTGCAATTGGTAATCAGGAAAATCCTGCAATGTTCGAGTCTTTTGAGCATTTTCAAGACGCAAGAGGTGAAGGATTAATTACTGAGAGTGAATCAGAAATTGAGTATGATTCTAATACTTCAAGCCAAGTGCTTCCAAGTTCTTTCGCTTCCATGGCTAAAATAGAAGATGTTAGTTCTATCTGCTTCTGTTATGTCTGAAAATACAACATGTGAATCAGTTAATGTAACTGAGAATGCTTCTTGTTCTCATTGTGAGGAATTCAAGTCCAAGTTTGACTTAATTCATTTTCATAAAGAGACGTTAATAAAAGATCATGTTATAGTTTGTGATAACTATAGGCAATCCTCAGATCTTGAGGAAAGATCAAAAGAAATTGAAGGATTGTCAAACAGTAATCACGATCTGAAAGCAAAACCTTCAGGGAAGTTAATTATAATTGATCAACAGCTTTAAGAGATACTTAAATCAAGAACAAAAATAAGTGAGCTTGAAAATGAAGTTCTTGAGTTGAAGAATAAGTTAGGAAACTTTAGAAATTCATTGTTTATGCTAAGCGAAATAATCAAAGTATATGGTAAGCAGAAAGGGTCTGAAACTGGTTTAGGTTTTGTTGAGGCGCCTACACCATTTCATAATGACTATTCAAATAATCCATTCTCAGGAAAAGAAGAAAATGTAACTAATGACAGTTTTTCAAATGTTAATTCTTCTAAAAAGGTTGAATCAGTCATTAATGTGGAGAAACCAAAACCCATTAATCAAGAAAAACCAACATGTCACTCATCAACTCAAGGACCTCGTATTAAAAGTAACAAAGTGTTTGTTGAGGCCATTGAGGAAGTTGTAATCGAGGACGTGTTTGAAACATAAAATGTATACAAAGAAAAGAACATTCCACGTTCTAATCACATTTTATGTGAACCTCATGAATTTGAGGAGACTATGTATGGTTTAAATACATCCAAAGTCAACAAATCAAGTGCCAATACCAAGAAATCAGAAAAACCTAATATATTTGATGAGGATTTAATGAAATTCATTAATCCTTCTATTGGTAAAGCAAACATTGGCAGAGTGTTTAAATTAAAAGGTGTGAACAAGGTATTTGAGGATAAAAGCATTATGTTACACTTGATCAAACCAGAATTGATCGAGAGTGTCTTTCACAATGAAACCTCAAGTTTAAATGACCTTGAACAAGCTTTTGCAAGATCCAAATTATTAAACAGGCTTGTCATTAAACCAATTTTAAAAAACATGTAAAATTTGTTAAACTTGTGAAATTTGCAAGTTCTACAAAGTTTCTCAAACTATTCTAATTTGGAGTTTTATAAGAAAAAGAAGGCTGTAACTTTTGTTAATTTGGATGATCTCAAAGTTTCGAGTGAATCTTTTCAACCTGATGTTTCACATTCAACTGTTAAACCTCTACGAACTTTCATGTTTCTCGTGCGGGGAACGTGGTCAAGTTTCAAAAAAATCTGGAACTAGTGGTCTTAAGAATGTAAAGCATGTAACCAAGGAACAACCATCAAAGGTTCCTTTGGTTAAGGAAATTCTGAAGAGACAACCGTCTCAAGTTCAACTTGATGAGACTCACATCATGTTTCATGATGTGAATCCACGAAAGGTGGTTCGTGTTAACGACAACAACAATAAGTTAAAGAAAAAAATTATTTGTACCATCTAAACCAATTTTTAAGAATAATGACACAAATGTGATCAAGGATGTGTATCTTAGACGAAAGTTAAAGAGACCTGTGACTTACTCTCAAGTGCATCAATCACAAATGGAGTCTGAAGTGATTAAAACATAATATGAAAAGAAAGAGGTGCCCTAGATTGAGGCATGAGCTACCTTTTTGGTCTAATTATTTTCCTTGATTGTGCAAAGTTCATCCAAGACAATATCTGGAGACAAGTGGATTATGGATAGTGGATGCTCTCGACACATTACCAGCAATCTTAACCTTCTACCAAATGTAAAAGATATTCAAGGAGGTTATGTGGCTTTTGCTGAGAATCAAGGCAGTGAGATTACCAAAGAAGGAGATGTCTCAAATGGTAGCATTACATTTGAGAAAGTAAATTATTGTGATAAGGTGGATCACAACTTGCTAAGTGTATCTCAGATTTGTGATAAAAAGTACACCACCTTATTCATTGAAAAGGAGTGTATAATCCTTAAAAAAACGGGTTATGTCAATCCTGAAGACATGGTTGTCATGCGATCTCCCCGATCAAATGATATTTGTGTTGCATGTAAGAAAGGCAAACAGAAGAAGAAGTCACACCCGACAAAGCTAATTAACTCCATTGATACTCCATTGGAACGACTTCACATGGATTTGTTTGGTCCAGTGAATCGTGCGAGTATTGATGGGGATTGGTATTGTTTAGTCCTGATTGATGACTATTCGATATACTCATGGATGTTATTTATTAGTTCAAAAGATCAGACTGGTTCTTGTGCAAAACTTGATCACCAAGATCGAATCACTTTACAAATATAAAGTGAGATGATTCGAAGTGATAATGGTACGAAGTTTAAAAATACGGTATTGGACTTTTTCTATATTCAGAAAGATATTCATCGAGAATATAGTGCTCTAAATGTACCACAACAGAACAGTGTTGCTGAGGGGAAGAACCGAACATTGATTGAAGCTGCCATAACAATGTTAGCAGATTCAAAGCTTCTTGTTCAATTCAGGAACGAAGCTGTGAACACTTCTTGTTATACGCTCAATCGTGTTCTGACGGTTAAAAAAGCTCCAAATGACGAGTTATGAGTTTCTAAATAACCGTAAGCCTAATTTAAAGTATCTTGAACCTTTTGGGTGTCCTTGCCCGAAGTTGAAACGTGAGGTGGCAAAATTTTATGAAAAGCAATTGAAGGCTATTTTTTTGGGTATACATCAGCTAAGAAACGAGTTTTTATTTCTCGTCTGGGTGTGTAGAGGAATGGTATCATGTTGATTGTTAACGGTACACTACACCACCTGCTGGCAAGGGACCTGATTGGATGTTTGACTACGAGGGTTTATTTAAGTCTTTTACTCCCTCAGTTGAAGTACCAAACGAAGACTTGGTGCGTGCTTATTTGGAAGAACAATTGTTTCCACACTGTGATATTCTATTTATGATGATAATGTGGTAAATGATCAACCATAGACATCAGATGATTTTTTTATTTCATCAGATGATGGTCATTTTGAAGATTCTTCTTTTGCTCCATTTATTGAAACTACAAAAATTACTGAGGTAGTTACTGGTGATTCTTTTCAAACTATAGCACCTGAAGAACATCTTACTAAGTTATATAACAATGTGTTTGTCTATGAGAATCCGACTCTTCGGATTAATACTTATCATCCTCAAGACAACATCATTTGGGATCTTGATGTAGGTTTTCTTACACGACATCAGATTTCTAATGTAAATGAAGATAATGTATTGTGTTCATACGCTGAGATGCATAATTCGGGAATCATGAGTATCCCCGTTACACTTGTTTTTTATCTCAAGTTAAGTCGACCAGTGTTTCTATGGCACTTCAAGATTCTTCATGGGTTGAGGCAATCCAAGAGAAGTTGTAACAGTTTGTGCGACTGGGTGTATGTGATCTCATTGATAAGCCTGAACGGGTTAAGAAGCCTATCCCGACAAAAATGGGTGTTTAAATGTAAGAAAGATGACCATGGGGTCATTGTGAGAAACAAAGCACGTTTGGTTGTGCAAGTATTAATCAGCAAGAAGGCTTAGATTACACTGAAGTACATTCTCATGTTGCAAGATTGGAGGCTATACATATATTTCTTGCTTATATCAGCCTTCAAGAACTTCAAACTATATCAAATGGTTGTTAAGGGTGTGTTTCTTAACGAGGAACTTCATGAAGAGGTGTTTGTGAAGCAGCCTCCTGGTTTGATGATCCTGACTATCCAGACCGTGTTTATCGATTAAACAAGGCTCCATATGGTCTACACCGAGCCCCGAGAGCTTGGTACAACACGCTTGCTGACCATCTAAATGATAATGGCTTCCAACGATAGACTCTGGATTGTACTCTCTTTTACAAGACTGTCGGAGAAGATCTGCTCCTTGTCCAGATTTATGTCAATGACATCATATTTGGCTTGACAAATGACAACTTATGTAAGGATTTGGAATATTCGATGCAAACCAAGTTTGAGAGGAGCTCAATGGGGGAAATGAGTTTCTTTTTAGGATTGCATGTTTAACAATCTGAAGACGGAATTTTTATTCATCATACGAAATACTTGAATGACGTCTTGAGCCGATTCAAGATAACTGCCGGAAAAATCCCTTCTACTCCTCTTCCCGTGGGTCACAATTTGTCACCGAACGAACCGGAAGATACCGTTGATCGCTATGATTGGTTCTTTAATGTACTTAACTGCATCACGTTATAATATAATGTGTGTTGTTTGTTAATGTGTCAGGTATCAAGTGATTCCCAGAGTGACTCATATGGCTAATGTGAAGCGTATCTTTCACTATTTTAGGGGTAATCCTGACATCGGGTTATGGTATCCCAAGGATGATAGTTTCAATCTTACTGCTTTTTTCAGATTCTGACTATGGACTGTTAGTGCACGAAATTGTTGTCCGTAGCATTTGAATAAGTTATACATAGTCTAGATTGTTTATTTATTGTAAATGGTCCATTCGCTATGGTTTGTATAGCGAATGAGGTCCATTCGTTAGTAATCTAGGCTAGTTCATTAATGTATCAGTCCATTCGTTATGGAAGCATAACGAATGAGGGCTGATTCGTTAAGTTATCGCCATTCGTCATGGAATGTTGACGAATGGAGTCTAATTCGTTATGGAGGCATAACGAATTAGAGCTAACTTAACAAATGGAGCATGTGGCCTATAAATTGGTGGTTCCATGCTCATAATTAAGTGAGTTCACACACATGAGAGATGTGAGGTTCTCCATAAGTTATTATTCCACACCATAATGTATTTCATCCATATTTATCAATAAACCGTATTTAAAGTATTCATGTTCATATTGTATAATCGATGTATCGACGTGGCTAGATCTATGGTAGGTCTTCTCAATTGCTATCAGAGCCGAAACGGGCATATTTACCTAGTGGCTCTGATACCGCTCGTTTGATCTCAATGTTAACTCTTACTAACACAGATCTCAGATCTGAGTTGTATATAACTTAACGTATATAAGGATCTAGTTTATGATTGCCATTCATCTATAGTTAATACGTTATCTATATCTATATGTATCAACTGTATGTATGTTAATATTATCAGTATGAAGATTGAGAGAGTATTTGGGCAGAGGTTCGTTAATTAACTCAAAACTTAACATTAAACAGTGACAAATGTCACTATATATAGAAGATAGACCTAGTTCATTAACATCCCCTAACGAACTAGGGTCTACTTCGTTACATACATTAAAACAAAATAATCTTAACGAATCACCCCCTGATTCGTTAAACATCCTTAACGAATAGGAGGGATAATATCTTAAGTCTTAGTGCGCTAAACATCCTTAGCGAACTAGACAATACATTAACGAACTACAAGATAACTTAATTGTTTATTACATTAAACAAAACGACAAATACGTTAACGATAAATACAAAGACTCGAGACGCAAAACCGTGCACTAACAGATACCCCCTCGTCTTGAGCTCTTTGTCTTTGATCTTCACTTGAAACGCTTGGACTGCCAGTCTCTGCAGCTATGAATCCCATTTTCATAACAAACACGCACAACACGTTTGAATTGCATAGCCAGATCATAGTCTTCATCGCGCTCAATCAGAATCTTGTTCTTGTGAAGCACGTCATTATCGGTCTCAGTTAAATTAACCAACCACGTCGGGTCGATAACCTTAATAAGCTCAGTCTTCAGACCTTTACCCAACACAGCGACGGCCTCGCCAGTACGTTGATGCTCCAACTCAAGTGTAACATTTTGAATACTAATGCTCGGTTATTACAGAAATGGCTGACGAACAGCACGTTGATGCTCCAACTCAAGTGTAACATCCCGTGTTTCGTTCGGTTAATATAATAATAATATTTGATGTTATGAGATGGGCTTGTGTTGGGTTAAGTAATATGGGTAATGGATTTGGGTTATTAAAGGAAAGACCATGGGCTTAAGCCCGTGACCCATAATATATAAACCTTAATCACCCATTAATCCATTCATTTTCACATATTTCATACACCATCCAAAACACACACTTAAGCTCTCTTCCTTATTTCTCTCTTTCTCTAACCAAAACCAAGAAGAAGAACCGATCCCGACCCGAGGTAATGAAAGTATGATATTGTACAGATCCAAACCCGCTAGATCTAGTCGCGAAACGAGGAGCCGACACCCTCAACCGTTAAAGTTACTAGATTCGGATGGAATCGGGTATAAACCGGTCAATATGAGCTTAGGGGTCACCCTAGCTTAGATCTGGACCGAACGGTACGAAAAATGGTGCGAAAATACGTTTTTCCGGCTACCATCTGTATTTCCGGCGATGATGGCACCGGAAAAAGGTGTACAAGGTAGGGAATGTTAGAGAATGTTTCTCACATTCTCTGACCTCACCCTAATTCGTTAGCGGGTAAATGACGAACTAGCAGTAATTCGTTAAGGGGGGAATAACGAACTAGCAATAATTCATTAAGGGGGAAATAACGAACTAGCACTAATTCGTCATGACCATTCGTTATGGGAAATAATGAATTAGCAGCAGTTCGTTAAGGCAAATTCTATATGAAGGCCAGTTCGTTAATAAGACCAATTCGTTATATGGATCAATTCTTTATATAAGACAATTCGTTAAATAAAAACGAAGGAGCCTCCTTCGTTAATGAACTGGATAACGAAGTAGACTTTGAAATAATTACAGAAAGGTCCCTGGACTTATGATAAAATGGATTAACTACAAAGAAGCCCTCGAACTTTATTAGTTAGCAAATAAAATAATAAATTAGAATTCTAATAAAAAATGTGTTAAGACAGTTAATGGAAATAAAATTTTTCCAAGCTGACCTGGCAACTCGACCCCATCCAGGGGCTCTGCCCCATAGACCCCGCTAGGGGTTTCCGCCCCTAGAACCCCGCTGCCAGGGGCGCTTCCCCCGGACTCCCGTTCATTGAGGGTTATAATTAAACTAGAAACGCGATATGGGTAGTGATAGTTAATTGATACGTGTAATTGTTATACAGTTAGTCGCGCACAACTAAAGAGAGGAATAACAATTAACGGTGAATGTAACCGCATTCAGGTGAGTTTCTAGCCACATTTCCTTGTTGTGTTTTTGAGGCTGTGTGCATACTCGATGTGAAGTGTGAATACACTTACTAAATTATGTACGAGTTAGTTATCATGTAGAGGTTATGAATGAACATTTGTTGGTGGGTGAACAATCTTCAGATATTACACGTATCACCATGGGGAATGATCTCCAAGTGGTTATTAGTGTGTGTGAATGTTATGATATAACTTGCTTATTATATAAATGATGAAATGATAGGAAGTGTGTTGTAGACAAGTAGAGTAAAGTGTGATAGAAGTGGAAAGGGGTCTAGTAAGCGTGCTAGTGGCATGGCGATAGTACATGGTAGGGTAAGCCTACACGTGCCATCGTTATTAAAGTGGAATAATAAGAGTACATGGGAGGACAAGACTCTACGCGCCTTCATTAATAAGTGGCATAACGTGAATGCATGAGAGGGCAATCCTTTATGTGCTCTCGTAAAACAAGTGGCTAAGACGTAGGGGACAGTTAAGTGGTTAAGCGGTAAGGTGAACCGGTCAAACAGCGGACTATGTGTCTTCGGACACGTATATAATGCCTGTAATGGTTGTATGATAAGTCGCTTGGTTAACTAGAACTCACTCAGCGTAGCTGACTTTTAGGATGCACGCAGGTAAACAGGTTTAAAGAGCTAACGTGAGGATGGCACATGGCATGAATTGAACGGCTGGAATCTGAAGATAGAAGAAATGATGTTTTAAATATGATGTTTTATGTTATGGTTTTAAAGAAAAGATTGAGTGTTTTGTAACGAATAGTTGAAGTTAACGTTTTCGCGAAAAGTTTAAATTATCTCTGATTTGTAAGAACTGTGTTTATGAGTAAATACGGCACTAAAGTAGGGCACCGGGATCGGGGACTTACATCAAGAGCAACCAGTAGCACATGTTCACAATGATCCTCAACCTGCTGCTGAGGAGGTTCAAGTTTCTAAACTGACATACGACAAGAAGCATAACATATGTGCTTTCTTGTTCGATGACTTTCTCGAAAGAGAGTTATTTATTGATATGATTGTTTTTCTTAGACATTCACGAATCCACTAAGCCATTTCTGCTGATGTACCTGTATATTTTAGCTTTATCCACATATTTTGAGATAATACTAAATATATAGATGCCGAGAAGAACGTTGAAGCTGAAATTGAATACAAGAAGATAATTATCAGTGTGGAGGTGATATGTATGGTACTACAGTTTCCAGATACTGTAGATGACCCTTGCGAGTTCGACAAAGATTTTATTAGCGAGTTATTCAAGAGGTTTAAGTGCAAGGGAGAATTGGACAAGTCACTGTACAATAAGGTTTTCCTGTGCGAACATTATAAGTACATGCTACATGTACTTATACATTGCGTTGGGGGTAGAAGGGTTGATATGATAAATCACGGATCATGTTTCAATCCGCTTTCGTGGCTTTAGTACTCAACAAGCCATTCAACTGTTCAGAACTGGTCTTTTATCATTTAAAAGAAAATTGTACGACCCGCCACCGCAAGAACAAATTCATGACATATCCAAGGTTCTTGTAGTTGATTATTGATCACTTGGAGCCCGATTTGGTACGTGATCCTGAATTGATTGATGATGTTATGGTTTTGGAACATATACCTAAGGAGACTATGAAACGTTTGAGGACGTATTATAACGTTAAGCCGAAGAACAGGCCAAAGTACAAGAGGTTGATAGGTCATATTGCGAGACCTAATTATGAATGTCCACCTAGTGATCGTTGGCTTCACGATGATTCAGATTCTGAACGTGACGTTGGGCCTAGTTTATGTGGTTTGTACTTAGTCTACATGTTTGGGCTTGGGCTATGGGTTAATGTGTAAACCGAGAACTCCTTGTTGTTTTTCTCGGTGGGCTTTTGGTTTCTTTGGGCTAGTGTTTGGTTTCTCTATATACAGTCGAGGTCATGTGTAGATTAAAGGTTGTTAGTTCACTGGTTATTGATATTGTTTTGGCCGTCTACCAATTGCTAGACGTGCAAGTATTGTAAGTGCTTAAGCACCCGACGTATCTAATATACGTGTGTTTTGAAGCAATACCGTGTTACTATTATTGTTAAACTCGTGTTCTTGAATCACCAAGTATTGGTATTCCGCACCTATACTTGTTATATTGATATCATAATTGTAGTGATCCAGATTCGGGACTTACAATTGGTATCAGAGCCTTAGACCTTATTCAGGCTTGTTATTGTGATATCAAAAGATTCAGGAATAAATCTTTAGTGGTGTTTGTGATCTCCGGCAAGATACTGATCGGAGAAGAAGATTGAACCTCTTTTGGAAAGATTTGGTTTTGTTTTTGGAAACAAATCAAAACCTTCTTTTCAGGGAGTTTGTTACAAATCTGTCAAAAATCGGTGTTCTCGGCCACTAGTGTTCTCAGCCAAGAAGGTTCTCGGCTGCTGGTAGTTCTCGGTCAAAGACTGGTCAACTCTTAGGTTCTCGGTCAATAATTGGTCAAGCCTTTAGTTCTCGGTCAACTGTTGGTCAACCTTTTGGGTTTTCAGTCAAATACTGGTCAATGACAGTGTTCTCGGTCAAAGCTTTGTCTACTTGGTTGTTCTCGGTCAATTTCTGGGTTCTCGGTCTGACTCGGTTAACTAGTGTGTTTTTGTTTTCAGCCCAGTTAACTGTTTGGGCTTATTGAGTTGGACTTGGGCCTTATATCTGGACTTGAAAGTAACCTTTGGACCTTAATTAATTGGACCTAAAAACAATCCTTAATCTAATCTCAATGGCCCAATTAACGAATGGTAGTAACTCAGTCAACTCATCTCTTCATCAAGAACTTGATTCCATCATGGGGACTGCTACTCGTATACCCCGTCTCTTATCTCATGAGGGATTCACTGAATGGAAATTTCGTTTTGAATACTATGCCAAGATGAAAGACTCTAAAATTTGGAAAAGTATTGTGAGGGGACCTCAAAGAATCACTTATCAAAGAGATGGCTCAGACGAAGTTCTCGTGAAACTAGTTGCATAGTATGACGATGATGATTTTGCTTAAGTTGAGGAAGATAAAAAGGCTCTCTCCACTCTAACCATGGCACTCTCACCTAAGATTGCCCTTCAGTTTAGAGAACTTCAATCTGCTAAAGAGTTGTGGGAAGCATTGATAGAAGTTTATGAAGGGAATGAAGATATGAAGAGAAGTCGCCAAGATCTGCTACGACAGAAATTCAATATGTTTAATCATGTTTTGGGAGAAACGTTGGAATCCCAACTTCAAAGATTCATATCTCTTGTGACTGAAATAAGATCAGCAGGAATCTATCTTCAAACTTCAGAAATAAACAACAAGCTGGTAAACTCATTGCCAAAAAGTTGGGACATGAATGTTGCGGTTATCAAAAAGACTAAGGACCTCAACATAATGGGTATGAGTGAGATGATAGCCACTATTAAAGCATGTGATATGGATGATCAGCAACGTGCAATAAATCATGCTAGTTCCTATAGTGCGGCCGGATACAATGTTGCCTCTAACAGTGCTCTTGTTTCTCAAGACAGTTTTTCCTTGTTCAAAGCCACCCAACAACCACCTATGAGCAACTTTCAGATGTTTTCATCCACTTGAGGTCAATCATCGTCATCTTCCACGCCACCCCAACCAACTCCAGTTTTCTTCACCAAGTTTAGTCAGTCTTCTAATGATACTGGAAAACCTACCCACACTTCCAGTCAGAACTTCAATCAGATTCCCACTATATCGAAAGAGACTCAAGAGAATATCGCCCTAATGGCGGGATTCATGAACTGGTATAATGCATTTTTGGCTGGAGGCTTGGTTCAACAAGTGGTTGCTGCTGAATTAGATCAGATTCATCCTGATGATGTTGAAGAGATGGACATCTCGTGGCAAATCGCCATGGCAGTTTTTCGTGCGAAGAAGTTCACTAAGAGGACAGGTAGAAATAATTGGAACATGCCGAATAATCAGAAGGTGGGTTTCAACAAGGACACTCTTAGATGCTACAACTGTCATGAGCCGGGTCACTTTGCTCGAGAATGTACTAATCTAACGAAGGATGGAAATACAGAAAAGGCTTTGTTTCCTGTTGGAAATGCCAGAGGTGAGATCGGAGGTAATTCTGGTAATGGTGAAAGGGGTATGGTTGCACAATAGTTATCTTGGGAAGGTCAGATGGCTGCACTCAATATTGGAAACCAGACTGCAAATTTTGCCAATGTTGAAGACACTGGAGAAGAAGACGCTATAGAGGAGAAGATCAAGGAGCTTCAGTTTGCATATATGGCGTTCACTTCACCAAGTTCATATGAGGTAAGTTTCAAACCATGCTCTTTAAATTGTGTTGAAAAAATAGAAATGTATAAGCTTCACAATGATAGCTTGACTAGAGATATGGAGAGAATAAAATCAGAAAATTTTAAACTTAAGAAAAACGAAAAGGACTTTCTAGATAAAATAGAAGCACAAAAGAAGAATATTTCTAAGCTTAAATGTGATTTTAGTATAAAAAGTTGCCATCACCTAGATGCCAAACAAGAAATTTCCGAGTTAACTGCTAAACTGGAAGCATCCAAGTTAGAAATCTTGAATCTAACTAGTAAGTTTGAAAAGGCTGAACATGATTTTAAAAAAATCGATGGTTCCAGTAAAGTAGTTAACTCAATGATTGAGAACCAATTGTGGTGGAAAGAGAATGAGGGTGAGGGAATAGGATACAGTCAAGTTCCCCCACCTTACAACCAGAATTATGTTCCTACTCCTGTCACCAAAGAACAGGAAGAAAAGATAAAGGACATGAAATATGGTAAACAAAATAAGGCTGACGAAACCAGTTCTGTGAACATTGGTCCGCTCACTTCAAATATGAACGATTCTAATGTATCTACTTCATGTGCAGAAAAAGTAATTGTGAAGGAGTGGACTGATGTTTCTTTAAAACTTCCGGTTTTTAATTTAATAATGATTTTTTTATGATGTTTCTTTAAAACTTCCTGTTTTGAATTCTGTAATTCCAACTGTTTGTGTGGGCTCTGCTTTAAAGAGCAAGGATTCTTGTGTGATTGATTTAGTTGAAACTTTGGATTCTAATAATGTGGGTTCGAATAATATTAAAAAACAAAACATCCAACAAATATGTTGCACCTAAGCTTGTCAAGGAGGGATGCTCTAATGACAAACAAGGTGATAAATTCAAAGACGAGAACAGGAATTCTCGCAAATTCAAGCAGACTTGTCCACACAATCAGTCCAGAAAAGGAGTTGCTCAAAATGATTTTTTTATAAAACGTCAAACTTGCTTTAATTGTGGCACTCCTGGTCACATTTCCAGAAATTGTCAACATCGTCCATATGTTCCTTATTATGGATTCTATCAAAGGAATATGCCCTACATGCCTTATAACGTGTTTAGGCAAGGATTCATGAATTATCGGGCTAATTCCTTTGACGATGATTGGAATCGAAACAAATCTGGCAGGTTTAGTCCTCATCAGACCAAACCTAACGTGACTAAAAGAAAGGTCAGAAAAGATGTCTCGAGCTCTAATTCAAACATAAGCACTAAGTCTAGACCGAAACAGGAGAAAAAGGTTGATTCGTATCCTTCCACATCCAAAACTCCGGAGGTTACGACAACCATTCGTACCTATAACTCCAAGTCACACAGACACAGATGGTTGCCTAAATCTCCAGCGAAAGTTTCTACAAAATCTATGTTTGATGATCAAAAGGACATGTCATGGCAATCCGTGACAACTGTAGACGAATCAGGGTCACCCAGTGTAATTATGGACTGGGTACAAAAAACTAATTAGTCCCGCGTTTCGTGCAGGGACAGCTATGGAGGAATATCATCAGACCTTGGTATGTTGATAGTGGCTGTTCCAGGCACATGACATGAGATATTACCCAACTACACGACATTCAAACTTTTAACGGTGGGTATGTGTCCTTCGTGGGAGGAGAAAAAGGAAAGTTCACTCAAAAGGGTACTGTAAGTAACGGTGTTCTAAACTTTGAAAACGTCAATTTTGTTCCAAAATTGAAGCACGGCTTGCTGAGCGTGTCACAAATTTGTGACAAAGACTTTTCAACTCATTTTTACCAAAAAGGAGTGTTTGATTTTGAAGCCTGGAATAATTATACCAGAAGACTGGATTCTTGTTCGATCACAACGAAAAGATAATGCTTATGTGATCGACATGAACACAAATTTTCCTGACGAAATAACCTGTTTGTTTTCAAAAGTGTCAGAACATAATGCAATGCTTTGGCATCGTCGGCTTGGTCATGGTAATACTAAAAATCTTAATCGCCTTGCTAAAAATAATTTGGTTCGCGGTTTACCAATCAAAGATTTTGTGACTATTGAAAAATGGGTAGCTTGTGCTTTGGGAAAACATCATCGAAAGTCTCACAAGCCAAAGTTAATCAATACTATATCATCTGTTTTTCAATTACTCCATATGGACCTTTTCGGACCAGTTCATGTCTTGAGTCTTTCTCGTAGCTCTTACTGTCTTGTTATTACTGATGACTACTCACGTTTTACGTGGGTATTTTTCTTGTCAAATAAGTGTGGAACTGCAGATTTAATTAAGAAGTTCGTGATACTCATGGAGAACCAACTGAACTTGAAGTTGAAGGGAATTCGCTGTGACAATGGAACGGAATTCAAGAATGCATCATTGAATCATTTCTGTTCAGAAAAGGGAGTACTTGGTCAGTATAGCGCCGTTCGAACACCACAACAAAATGATGTAGCTGAAAGAAGAAACAGAACTCTTATCGAGGAAGCCAGGACTATGTTGTGTGACTCTAAACTGCCCTTGTTCTTCTGGGCAGAGGCTATCAATACAGCATGCTATTTTCAGAATCGGGTTATTATCAACAAGTCAAAAATGAAGACTCCATATGAGATTGTCCATGGTCACAAACCCACTGTCGCACACTTTAGAGCGTTTGGCTGTCCATGCACACTGCTAAATCTTGAATCTACTCTAAAGTTTGGGGCTGGAGCTGATGAGTGCTATTTTGTTGGTTACGTGGGTAATACAGCCTACAGGGTATACAACAAGTCAACTAAATAGATTCTTGAATCCTATGAAGTTCGTTGGTTGGAAGAAAATGAGACAGACGCTCGTGTTGGTCCCGATTGGTTATTTGACTACAACGAACTCTACAAACCTTTCAACGTATTTCCAGTCATCAACACAGACTCTCCAAGTGGTCCCACAGTGGAAGTTACGAAAGATAGTTCACATGCAGTATCTCATATCTCTCAGTTACTGGATAATGATGTCGCTGAGTTAAGTAATGATTCGTCTACAACTGACACTCAGCCCCAGGAATTTTCAGAAACCGATTGTTGAATTCGTCTAAAGATACTGCTAATATTGAGGGGGAGAGTTCCATTCGTCAGATATTCAGGAGCACATCCCAGATGAATACGTGGCCGGTACTTCGTATTCCCACATCACGAGAACATATGGCTGGAAGAATCCCCTTACTGATTCTGGTGAGAACGTGACAAATCTTCAACCTAACAATGATGTTTCCGATCATTTAATTCCGTCGAGAATCCAGAAGAACCATCCGATTGAAAATATCATAGGTCCCATTGAAGTGGGTGTGTCCACCAGAAGTCAGACTGGACACATAAACAGTTGTATGTTTTTTCCTGTTTCATTTCTCAAATTGAGCCAAAGAATGTTGAGATGGCTCTTCAGGAACCTAGTTGGGTTGATGTTATGAATGAAGAATTGAATCAGTTTGATAAGTTAAAGGTTTGGAGATTGGTTAAAGTGCCGGAAGGAAAGAAAGCTCTCGATACAAGATGGGTCTTCAGAAACAAGCAATATGACACCGGGGTTATTGTTCGAAATAAGGCACGATTGGTAGTTCGTGGGTTTCGTCAGGTTGAAGGGTTAGACTACACAGAAGTCTATTCTCCAGTGGCTAGACTTGAGGCGATTAGAATTTTTTTTGCCTATGCATCATATTTGGGGTTTTAGTGTATCAGATGGATGTCAAGACCGTGATTCTGTATGGTGTGGTCAAAGAGGAGATTTATGTTGATCAGCCACAGGGGTTTGATGATTCTAAGAAACCAAATCATGTCTACAAGCTAGACAAGGCATTGTACGGGCTACATCAGGCTCCTCGGGCGTGGTATGCTACACTGACCGCGCATCTTCTTGATCATGGCTACAAGCGTGGAACCATCGATCAAACATTGTTCTGGAAAACTATCGGAAAAGATTTGATTCTGGTCCAGATCTATTTCGATGATATCATTTTTGGATCCACCAGTGCTGAGTTGTGCAATGAATTTGAGGGTGTAATGAAGAAAAGATTTGAAATGAGTTCGTTGGGTGAAATGACAACGTTTCTGGGGCTACAGTTTCGCCAAAGCTCGACAGGAATTTTAATAGCATCAAGGAAAGTATGTTGAAGATATGCTGGCAAAGTTTGAACTTCAAGATTCCAAGAGTGCTAAAACTCCCATGACAGAAAGACCACTACTGTCATCGGAGTCCCGTAGATCAAACGTATTATCGATCGATGATCAGGTCTCTAATGTATCTCACAGCCAGTCGTCCTGACATCATGTTTGCAGTCTGCCAATGTGCTTGTTTCCAGGTTAACCCTAAACTCTCTCATTTAATTGCTGTTAAACGTATTTTTAGATATCTGAAGGGACAACCAAAGTTAGGTCTTTGGAATCCCAAAAAATCAGAATTTGATCTTTATGCTTTTGCTGATAGCAATTATGGTGGAGATGACATAGACAGGAAATCCATGTCAGCCAGTTGTCAGTTGTTTGGAGATCGTCTCATTTCATGGCATTGTAAGAAACAATAGACAGTGTACACCTCGACCGCCGAAGCAGAGTATGTTGCTGCATCTGCTTGTTGCTCTTAGGTTATTTGGATGCAAAACCAGTTGCTGGATTACGATTTGGAATTTCTTGACACTCCTATTTTCTGTGATAATGATTCGGCCATTGCAATTCTGAAAAACCCTGTTCAACACTCTAAAACCAAGCACATCGATATTAAAATTCATTTTATCCGTGACTGTTTCGATCGAAAATTGATTCATCTTGAACAAGTCCACACTAAAAACAATGTGGCGGACTTATTTACAAAACCGGTCGGAACAACAAAATTTAATGTGCTTGTGAGTTTTCTTAAAATGCTTCGTTTCGAGGATTGAGTCTTTTTGGGTATAAATTTGTACATATTTGTTTAATTTTGCACAAATTTAGGGGGAGAAAAATCAAAAAGACAAAAATAGTGTGTGTGTTTTATTATTAAAAAAAATTCAAAAGTCAAAAATAGTGTGTGTGCGTTGTTTTTACTATTATTAAAAATAAAAAACAAAAAAAATATTGTTTTTCAAGATTCATTTTCGCTTAAAATTATGTCGGTTGCTCAAGTTTGAAGGACATATTCTTGTATATGGTTAGTCCGGTGATCTACTTGTAGTTTCACAGCATAGTCATTTACCTAACGACTGAAAGCACCCGGGGCGATTATGATGGGTTTTGTGTTTCGTATTCTTTCACTTAAAACTATGTCGGTAACTCTGAGCTGGAAGGACATGTGCTTTCATGCATGTTTGGTCCATTTAACCACCTGTGGTTACAATGGATAGCCATTCACCTGAAACCTTAAAGTGACCGGGGTGACTGAATTCCTAACACGTGTGTTTTACTTAACTCCTTGGGAAATGATATTACTATTCAGTTAATAGCTTTTTAGAAGCTTTAAATACTTTCAAATGAGAATTGATCCAACCTTTGGAAAGTGATAGATAAATTGTTTTTGTGTGCCTAACGGGTGAAGTTATTAAGCTTAAAAGGCTCTAGAACTGTCATTGATCTGTATGATAACCTTCCATGACGCGTAAAAGTTGAGGTGATATAAACTAAATATGCTAAACTTAATGTGGAGAGTCATTTTGAAGAACTGTGCATATTTCCATATACATCTCTCCGAATGATAGGCAGAAAAGCAACTACTCAGTCATACACGAGTCCGTTAGTATCTTGATCACCACAAATATCGTATTATATTATTCGTTTAAAAAAAAACTTGTGAAGGGTTTCTTATTATTCTATCAAATTATTCTATCAAAGATCCATGTTTTCAAAAGCTTAAAGTGTCAAACTAGAACTACAGAGATGGGGGCACAAAAATAAGTCCTGTCATGTCTCGAATGAAAGGCCTGTAAGTCCGGATGGTCTGTAAGTCCAACGCTCAACCTTAAAGCTTAAAATTGTTTACTATCTATAAAATCTTTTGATTAAGCACTAGGGGATTGGAGTCAAATTGGGGTGATATGGGGAAAGCCAAATACGCTTTGAGAATAGATAGGAGGTATCACAAATCCATGAGTGATGTCCATCTAAGATTTATGCCGAATTGAACCTTAATCATATCACTAATACAATGAAAATCATGCTAAGAATGTTATACCTGCAATCAACCTGTCTCTTAATGTCATAATAATGCTGAACATGAATCCTAGTGACAGCCTCTTAAACGATATGATTCCATGTTCAGATATTTTCATAAAAGGGCGGCGTCTTTACCAAAACTGAAATTTGATCCCGAATTTATAAAATTCAAGGGAGTTCTTGTGTATATTATTGTGGATTTACTCTTCTTGTTCTAGTTTAATTTAAATTTTATTTTTTTTGTTTTATCCTTTTTTACTTATTCAAATTTTATCGAAACTACTCTCCACGAAACGTTTGTATAATTTGTTTTTTTTTAAATTGGGCTTCGAAATCTCTTGATTCATTTGTTTAATTGGACATGTTTTTGTTTGGGCTGCTCAATGTTTTGAGCCCATTAAGGGTTTTCGGCCTGCCTTGGTTTTTAGTATAAATACTCTCAAGTTTTCTTTTGTCACTTTTACTACCCTCATCAGATTAAAAACCTTAACTCATTCTCTCAAGTGCCTTAGCTGAAAACTAAATCATCTTCGCTAATCATCTATTAGTGTTTACTTGTTTGATTCCCAAGTAATTTGAGATCTAGGTGTTCACAGAGGATTGCCTAATGTTGCCATGAACTGATGATCTGCTAAATTAAGAGTGGATTCATGAGTAATTAGGGGTTTTAATGGACATCTTAGGGCTATTTTGGAGTGGTTTCGGTTGATTATTATTGACTAATTGCAGGTTTATTGGTGGTTTTGTAGAGATCTCGGTGGGTTGAAGATGATTGCACGTTTCACAAGGTGGAACCCAAGGGGTTCTCTGTCCCCAGTTGTCAAGGAGTTCTCGGTTGGCTTTCGTTGACCGAGAACCCCTTGTCTTGACAGATAACTTACGTTCTCGGTCAAGACTTGACCGAGAACCCCTGTTCTCGGTTAAAGTTGAGCGAAAACCCCAGTTCTCGGTTTACTTCATTGACTTTCGTTGACCGAAAACTCATTTGACCGAGATTTCTCCATTTGGGCCTAGTACTCACTGATTGGGCCCAAACCTATAATGTGTTGTGTAATTGGGCCATCTAATGTATTTTTGGGCTCTCATATGAGTTCTCTTTGGCCTGTCTTAGTTTTATGGTTCGAATCCCTTATAAACCATGGACCATTTTTAAATACTATCAAGCTAATCTATTTATTATCTAAATTGATACATTTGGTGCATAAATGGCTAATCAGAATCCGTTAAAGTTTGTTGATACACACAACATAGCTGGTTATCTGTTTGATCCACCCATGGCCCACAAGAAATTCAAGTCGATGATAGTCGGACTCAACACTTGTAGGATCTCTCATGCTCTTCGAGAGAACCCTGTCATATGCAAGAAGATGGTCACCGACTTTTAGAACAAAGCGTCAATTAATCCACGAGGGCCAGACGGAGTCGTGTCAATTGACTCCAAAGTACAGAAAAAGCCAGTTGTTATCACAGAGGCCATTGTTAGAGAAGTTCTTATGTTTGGGGATTAACCTGATTAACCGACAGAGTACTCTGCTGCTGAAGTTACTAAGGTTCTTACCAGAATGGGTTACGAAGGCACCTATCCTCCAGCAATCAAGAAGTTATTTCACCCGTATTGGAGATACCTATTACACACGTTCTTTACATGTATCTCCGGGAGGAAGGGAGGTTCAGACGAGATCAGCCACACTCAGATGTCTGCTATCGTTGTTCTGATCATGGATTGGAATTACAATTATTCCAAGTTCGTTTTCAATGAAATGATGAGCAATTTGAAAGGGAAGAAAAAGGAGATGTTCCTCATGTATCCAAGATTCTTAAAGATGATCTTCAATTCTCATTACACCGACTTGGTCAGATTTGTTGAAACTTTCGACATGAAGTCATTGGGACCCAATACCTTTGGGTTGATGAAACAGTCCAAAAAGGGGGCCAAAGTGGTATATCGGGGCTTAAATGCTCTGGTGAAATTCGGACGATTTGTTGAGACTGAAGCTGAGCCTGTCATAGCTCAGGTTGCTGACGAGCACGTGGGACCCTCTCAACCACGTGCTGCAACGTTTAAAATCTCTGATGACGAAGAATATGAAGAAGAACACCATCAGACAGACAGACACTCTTACTGATGCTGAAAAGTTAAGTGCTCTTGAAGCTGCCAAAGACTTATTTCAGTCAACTGCACTGAAACCTCCTCAGACAGTTACTGAAAACATCGAGGAAGACATGAGTGAAGAACCAACTGCTGATCTCATCCATCGCAAATGAAAAAAGGGTTGATCCGAGATCTAGCGAGTTGGATAGTGAAGCCGAAACAACCACCGCTACGCCAACACCAACACCAACAACAACCACCAGCCCACAACAACAAACTGCTCAACCAGAGTCACATGCTCCAGAAACACAAGCTGAACCAGATACATCTACTGCTGAGCCATCATTTCATGTTTTGTTGTCCAGTGATTTTGTTAGTGAATTCGACTTTGATTCAAACATTCCATACACCGACACTACAAATATTCCCTCTGGTTCATCTGGCCCAGCCGTTCAGGGTCAGTCAAGCCCAGGTACATCAAGAAAGGTTGCCCAAATCCTTGCCATGCAAGAGAGATATTTTCAGAACAAGGGTAAAGGTGTGGTTCTTGAGAATTCCCCTGTAGACATTGATGCACTACAACGTCGAGTCTTTGACTTGAACAAGATCTAGTAGTTAAAGATTTTCGTATTCAGGAACTTGAAGCAAGCAACTCAGACAAGGTATCTAAGATTAAAGAGTTGCAGTCTGGTATGGGAGGCTTAACAACAATGTATCTTGATCTTCAACAAAAGTTATTTTAAAAATTTGGAGATGAGTTTAAAAGCAATGATGATGTGGTATATCAAACTCCCACTGTTGATCAAGACAAAGACTCTCCTATTCGTCCAGCCGACAACATTCATGAGTCAGAGTCACTGAAACAATACATGGATGCACCCCCAATCACCAACGAGAAATCAGACAGAATTAAGAAGAAACTGCTTGAAAAAGGAAAGATGAAACTGCTGGTGATGAAGAACACAAATCATAATATTGAATCATCGGATCATCCAGACAGGTTTATTGTTACTTTTCAAAAGGGTTTTTCTGATAAATACGGTGATCGATAAGGTGTTCTATCATGGGGTTTTGATGCGGATAAGAATATGTTGTGGCTGAAGAGGAAGTCAGGAACCACCGAATAGTATAAGAAGATGAAAGATTTTGGTTCTTGGACTAAAGTGGACTTGAGTGACCTGATAAATTCTCCATTCACCAATCCAAAAATGACAAGCATGGTATAGATTTCTGGAATTTTCTGAAACGTGAAGTTGATCGAGGCTTTCCTAACATGACAACTGCAGAATCTTTCTTGAAGAAAGCAAAGGGGGTTATGGATCCAAGGACGAGAAAGACGATGGTCAATGTTATGTGGCCTGCTACAAAGAAAGCCACTCACATTCCTGTTCCTGATGCAATTCCGGATGGCACACTTGATAACATGAGGTTCTAGTTTTATGACACGTTGCCGATTTGTTGATCCTAGAGATTTGTTGAAGTTCGGGGAGAGGGATGTTAAGACTCTCAGTAAATTCCAGATTGTAGCTGATCCTCTCTTTGAAACGGCCGCCAAAGAATACACGAGCATGGTTGCATCTATCATCAGGTGCAAGTTTTGGGCAGGTGCGTTAAAGGATGCATATATTGATTACATGGAGCATGACTGAAGACAAAGCTACAAACCAAGGGGGAGATTATTGGGCCTAGTTTATGTGCTTTGTACTTAGTATACATGTTTGGGCTTGGGCTATGGGTTAATGTGTAAACCGAGAACTCCTTGTTGTTGTTCTCGGTGGGCTTTTGGTTTGTTTGGGCTAGTGTTTGGTTTCTTTATATATAGTCGATGTCATGTGTAGAGTAAAGGTTGTTAGTTCACTGGTTATTGATATTGTTTTGGTCGTCTACCAATTGCTAGACGTGCAAGTATTGTAAGTGCTTAAGCACCCGACGTATCAAATATACGTGTGTTTTGAAGCAATACCGTGTTACTATTATTGTTAAACTCGTGTTCTTGAATCACCAAGTATTGGTATTCCGCACCTATACTTGTTTTATTGATATCATAATTGTAGTGATCCAGATTCGCGACTTACACGTGAAGGTGGACCATGTGGGAACGACGGTGGAAATAGTGGTGATGGAGGTAATGGTGGTGAAGCAGCTCATGCTAATGTTGCATTACGCAAACGAAAGGGTAAAGCGAAGATGTCGGATAAGCCTACTAAGACGAGAACCCGTAGGGGTGGTGGCGTGGAAATTTGATATTTTATCCCACACTCGTATGTTGCACAGCAAGCAACGATGGTTACTAGTCCTGTTAGTACCCCGGTTGTCACATTGATGAAGACGGTGCCGTCTGATTCTAGGTTTGCATCAATTCCTCAATCGATGATATCTTTGATGCCAACACCTTAGGTTACTAATGTAGCTACAAATCCTACGCTGATGGCTATGCAACTGATGGACTTCTCGTACATGTCGTTTAACCGTCCTCAGGGTCCAATGCAGGTGGTTCCTCCGTCATTTCATATTATGCATGTTCAAAAACAAATGAACATGTTATTGAACTTGATACATTTGCAGGTGAACCAAATGGCCACTGACCGCCAGTTTCAAGAACAAACGCGGTTAGATCAGAGGAAGATGACTAGCCATATCTCATACTACCAGCATGAGAATCGTGAGCTGTGTGCTTTAGTTACTGCTCAAGGGAGAAGATAAAGCAACAAGATGACATCATCCTTCACCTTACCTTCAAATAAGATATGTTGAAGAAGCTGAAAGGAAATGATGGTGATAAAGACCTTGATGTAGGTACTTGTGGTAGTGAGTAGCAACCAGAGACCAGTGCATCTGGTGGTTTGGGTAATAATATGCAATTAGTGTTGTATCAAGACAATAGTAATGTGCAACCTATTGAGCCTGTAAAGACCAATACGATGTTATTTATGGATAACGAGAAGGGTATCGTTTTGAGCATGGTGAATGTTGATGAGATCAAGGAAGGAGAGTTCATTGATTACTCATTATTCAGAGATCAGATCTCATTATTGCTCGGGTTGAACGATGAGGAGTTGGGTAGGTTGGAGAACGAGGAGGATGTTGAGGTAATTAATGATGACGAGGTCAGATTTAATACGAGTATTCCATCTCGAGATACGCTGTTTAATTATGATGAGGTTTAGGTGGAAGACGTGACAACTGAGGAATACCATGATTTGTATACACGCATGAATACAGATGAAGGAGTTCCATTCTTCACAACAGAACATGTAAAAGAGGTTGAAGAACGTCTTAGGAAGAAGGAAAGAAAGGATAAAGTAAGCGAGGCTGGGTCAGGTTCGAAGGATCCAGCGAGTAATGTATTTGATGGTATGTTTGGGCATAATAAGTCTCTATTTTTAAAGCTTATTGATGTTTTAAGGTATGCGGAGCAAGAGGATGACATGCACATTAAAGCTCGTTCCACTGCTCATTAGATGACTTTGTTTAAAGCTTCAAAGACAGTCAAAGGTGATATCGTCTCTTGGCTTTACGATTCTGAGCTTAAAGTATGTATTATTAAGTGGGAGCACAGAGTACAATATTATCAACATATTGCTGATATTCTAACTTTAGCGAGGTGGGGTGTGCGTACGTTGGCATATAGGCCATTTCGTGGGGGAAGCCAGATAGCGGATTGGTTCTACCGACACTTACTGTTTGAGGTACGTCACAGATTTAAATTCTTTAAGCCTCAGGTTCCAACACGTAAGTATATTTACAAGATTGATCCAAGAAATGGTTGGAGGAAACTCGTACTTAAAGTAAAGCCGCCACACACTTTAAAGCGAGTTCCTATGAAGAGGTTTCCCCAAAGTCTTTACAAGACTATTAATCGGTGGTACTACGACAACCGCACCGGTGAAGCCGTCAGTGTACCTGGATTAGGTTTAAAGACGAAGTTCATTCAAGTGATCAACCCAATGTGATTGGTTAATATATCTAATTTTGATCACGATGCGTTATTCAACAAGCATATCAGATGGGCTGAACATAAGGATTGTGATCTCTCTATGCTGATTCAGCATGCTGTGCGTGTTTGTCATGCGTTTGGAGTTTATAGTTGCGCTGATTGGACGACAAAGAGATTCAAGTAATCGAAGACAAAGAGCTCGAGACGAGGGAGAGTTTTTTAGTACATGTTTTCTCGTCTCGATCTTTGTTTATTTATTGGAAATGTTTATTATTAATGTAAGGGCATTTTGGGCATTTTGGGGATTTTTCATATGCTATTCGTTAATGTGTTATGGCCATTCAAAATGATATGTATAACGAATGTGTCCATCCATTAATGTAAGGGTTATTCGTTATGTTACGTATAACGAATGAGCCCATCCATTAAGTTATTAGACCATTCGTTAAGCATGTTTAACTAATGATGGACAAAGAATGAGTCATTCGTTATCTCTTAAGTTATA
Organism: Bidens hawaiensis; assembly: GCF_021521415.1. NCBI lineage: Eukaryota > Viridiplantae > Streptophyta > Magnoliopsida > Asterales > Asteraceae > Bidens > Bidens hawaiensis. The sequence goes on along the minus strand of NW_027497033.1, from coordinate 31,740 downwards.
GATAGGGAATGAAGACGAACGACCACATTATTTATGTGACGTATAATGAATGGGCTCGCCTTCTATATATAGGTGTACCATGTTCACTAAATTATGAAGTGTGTTACTACTATTTGAGAGTTACCGTTACTCTGCCCAATTCTCTACTCTCACACACTTGTTAAAGTAATTCGTTAATCATATAATCACCAGATCATATCAAGAACTAGATCGTTAACGTATGAACTATAATAAGGCAATACAAGTGTTTTTTCAAAAATACATAGAACCAAAAATTGTCGCCAAAGGCTTCGCGTAGACCAAAGTTTCGATGTAGCCGGAATGCCCGTCAAAATCAGATTCATCGCTTTTGCAATTATCCAAATACGCCACACCAGTCTAGATATATCTCAACGGTTTCCCTAACATCCTTCTCATCATCTCTGGACCGGCTGCGTCCACGGTCTTGCCGGATTCTCTAACAATGTCGCCAATGCCTGGACCATGCTTTCCTAATCCTGGATTTAGAAAGATATAACCTTGATTAAGTCGCCGCATAGAAAAATATCCCATTCAAAATTTTCTGTCAAAGAAAAATATATGTTGTTATGTTCTTAAGGTCGAACAAATAAGAAGCTCTCACTTGGTTTGATTCTTAATGTGATTTTTTAAATTTAACAAAGGTAAATGGGTAATTTCATGTGAAAGAGGGGAATATGTAATTTATGTTTAAGGGTTGGGAAAATATGCAATTAATGCTCTTAGTAAGGGGAAATATGTAAAATACATTTGTATTTTAACCACTCCAAACCATTTGAAATGTTCTAATGGGATGAATCTTATATCTCAATCTACATGTTTCTGGTGATGCATACTGTTTGAAGCATCATATGAATTGCATGTGTTTAAATCTCCTTTTTATTCAAAATGTATTTCATTCATTTTCCCCAAATTCTAAATGCCTTTTTTTTTTGTTGCGAAGCACATCTGTTTTAACACTTGTTTTGATAAAAAAAAATCATGAAAAATTGTATTATTTATTTGTCCAAAATAGCATGTATTTACACTTTTTAGTGTTTGCATGTACTCATGCACAAAATGAGTGATGAAAGAGCTAAAAATATGAGAAAATAGAGTTTACGGGTTGTGGAACGGGTCCCGAGAAGATTTAATATTAAAATAACATTAAAATAAAAATATAATACCCCCACCCCCCGGAGCCTCACGAGGGTGATAGTAACTCCTACGCGCCACGCGTGGCGATAGGATTCACGTTAAAATAAAGGCCCCTGACTATTTTGTTGAGAGAGTAGCGTGGAGCTTCAACATAAGTCCCACGCGTGGCATGGGGGACCGTAGTATTGGCTTAGGGTTTGTTTTAACCTATTTAAGAACTTTAATCTACCCTAGACTTCATAACAAGTCTCCAGCCACAAAACCTACTCCATGGGGACAATGTTGAAGAAGTAGAAGCTTCTGGGTTGTAAGATTGAAGAACGGAGCTTGTTTTGGATCATTAAGCGAGTCTCGGGTTTGGTTTAACATTTTCTATTGCAATATCTATTGGTTGTCTTCCATGTATGCTACTGATTTGAACATTATTCTTCTGTTAAACACGATTTGTGGCTAAAACTCTTGTTACTTAGGCTTAGATGATGTTTTTTTGATTGTTTGGTGTATTCAACGGTTTTCAGGAATTGTTTATGAGAGTTTGATTAATTAAAAGATTCGATCAGTATTATTGGATGTGTTGATGTGTTTCTATGTCTGTCTTATTAGTCAATTGAATGTTTCACATGTTTTATGGTTGATTGTCTGTTGATTATAGATTGCATGTTAGGTCGTTTACTTTGTGACGTTTATGATTCGTGTATGATTTGCCGAGCTCGTGGATCAGAGAATCTGATTTTGGTTAATAATTAGAAGTTTAATTTAATACTTTCTTAGATATATGACGGGTGATAAGCTGTCAGGTTTGTCTGTGTTGTTAGAGTTTTAGGTTAAATTGTATGATAGGAGGTTTATCCTAGTTTTATTATTTATATGTGTCCTCTAGACTGACATAGACCACCCCGTGTAAGGTGGTACATGGAGATAGTGAAACCCATGGGTTATCTGTCTTTTTGGGTAATTAATAAAAGTTGGTGAACCAAAAAGCCAGTATGTTTACACGACCTATAGAATTTCCATTTAGGTAACACCTTGAGAGTGATTAGGGATTCATTAGGCTTCATACGGTTTCATATCTTTAGTTCCCGATTTCCGTAACAATTTCCCATAACCGATAAAAGCCCGAGCTGTCATAGCGGATTCCACGCCTAGGTGACCTTTTCTTATATTTGAATTCGTTAAAGTTTTATATTCAATAATATATTTTTCTAGCTTAATTTAGTTTAAGTAAATATTAATGTTAAATAAAATATATAAAAATCCAAAAATAATCTTTTTATAAATTATTAATTAGCTTTTAGATCTAGTTTAGATAATTCATTAAGTATCTCTAGCGTTCAATACTCGCGGGCTTCCCATAGCGATTTTGCACACCTGATAGGTTAACTTTCTTGACGCTAGTGGTTTGTATGACACCCGACATTTTTAGGTTAACCCTGTTAACCGAACTCTGTTATCTCCGTTAACTCCGTTAACTCCGTTAGCAATCATACATGCATCTCACGTCTCACGTGGTTACACACAGGACCCACGAACGTTGGCGGCCTAATAAAAATAATAAGTTATGGATAACTAAAATAACAAGATATATTAATGTGAATGATTCACTATGTATTTGTTGAACACGATATCGATTACCTTAATAGATCTAATACCGTAACGGATCTAGTTCATGATTATACTCTTAATTAGGTTATATATATATATATATATTAGTTATTAGATATGTGTATTAGTAATTGGTTAGGTGAAGTATTGATTGAGGAGAATATGGACAGTCGTTCGATACTTAATAATCAAAACATAAATAACAGGGGTATGAACACCCCTGTATATAGACGATGGAACCAATTCGTTACACATCCCGTAACGAATTGGTGTCAAGTCCGTTAACTTACAGACTCAATAAAGGAAACATAACGAATCTTTGATTCGTTATGCCCCATTCGTCAACATTCCATGACGAATGAGAACATACATAACGAACTAGTAGTCCATTAGTTAAAAATCCTTAACGAATGAACTTTACATTAAACGAACTGGCTAATTCATTAAACATCCTCAACGAATTAGCCTTACATTAGCAAACTAACTTATATTACACAAATACCTTTTCATTATAATAATAATAAATACAAAACGATAAATACAAAGACTCGAGCCGACAAAACCGTGCACTAATAAACACCCCGTTGACAGAAAGAGACATAACTCATCAGCCGACGTTGATTTATCAGCATTTGGTCTTGAGCTTGACGGCCAGCTTCCATTTGATTCTCATAAAGATGAATCAAACTCAAGAGCATGTTAGTCTGATGAGTTGATGGCATAGTATGAACAGATGGATGCACCGGCTGGATTGGACTCTGAGGACGTGTAATCCTCATGAATCTAGCGTCCAGAGGTTGGTTAGGTCTCATCATCGGTGTTGGAGGAACCACCGATGTAGCTGTAGTAGGCCTTGGTATATCAGATAAGACAGATTGGGGAATCATACCAAGCCTTGGATCATGGACCATTGTCGTCGTCAATGTTAATTCCGGGGGTGCTAGTAGTAAGCGGCATCGCCGGACGTCGAGAAGCAGACGATCTTGGCACTTGAGGCCCAAACGATACACCAACACCTTCAGTCACACGACGTTTAGATGGCTCCCCACTAGCCACTTATTTCCCCTTTCGCTTCTGTTGAGCAGCTTGAGCTATAACTGCCTTAAATTTAGCACGTCGTTGGCTATCATCCCCACCTTCATCACCACAACCGTCGTTCCCACCTGGAACCTCTTCACGCTCGGAATCCGAATCATCATGGATCTAGCGATCATTATAAGGACATTTCTATGCTGGATCAGATATATGACCAATCAAGCGTTTAGTCCTTCGACGATGATCTTGCCTATACGACTTCATGCGCTTGACGGTATCAGCTGTCATGTGTTCCATCTTCAGCACATCATCCACTAACGTCTGATCAATCTCCAAATTGGGAATCAAGTCTTGAACAATCAATTGTATAAAAAGTGGATACATCAAAAATTTCCCACGTCGATTCTTGACAAGAAAATTCTCTTTGAGATGATAGAAAATCATCTCCGAGAAGTTGAAAGGCTTGTTCAAGATCTGTCGGTCCCGTATTGATCGCTCAAACTCACAATAAATGTTACAACCCACACAATGATGCGTCTACAAGAAGGTTGGTGACTTTTCTATTTAGGGTAAGAATAGTTGTTTGTTAACGTCGGAATCACTAACAAACACTGTCTGTTGCTTGAAGATTATTAAATGTAACAAACACAAAAATAACTCAAAAGATTTCCATTTATAGAAAGTTTCATACAAATGTAAATCGATTAGGGTTTCTTGTAAGGAATGTATATCCGTACTAATCTTAGGGTTTCTTGTAAGGAATGTAAATCGATCATTCTATTTATAAGCCAGCCTCCTGGCAGCTGTCATTCCTTCTAGAAACCCTAATGATTGGTACATAATCATAAAACATATTACAAAACATTCTAAGTGTAAAAACAGGTCTTCGAGCACATATTGTGCCGTTTGTCTTCTTCGAGCAGACCTGGTAACCTTGAAGTGTGCTGGTAAACAGTTCTCCGGGTAGACTTTACTTAGAGTATTTTCCTTAGAAAATACTCATCTAGCAGACTTCAATCTTCTTGACCATAACAAACTTTGTTCGAAATGGTCCTACGAGCAAACTGTTCTTCATGAATCCCTTCAACCCTTTGTTAAAGAATAACTTATTAAGCAAACCAAAGTGTGTTATGAACACTGTTTGACTTGTGCTATGAGCACTGTAGCTTGCTCGAAATTGAACCTTGCTAGAGAAAGTACTTAGAATTTTTCTTGATCAACTTTCTTCAAGCATGCTCGGACTACTGTTTATTAATGAAACCTTGCTAGATCTTCCAATTACTTGGCTTCAAAAGCTTGATTTAGTCAAGGGTTTGCTAGTAAACAAACTGTGCTCGACTTGAAGAACACCTTTGCTAGACAAAGTGAACCCTGCTCGGATTGACACTTAAGAAGACTTCAAGAAGATAACTTTCCTCGAAAAGCAAAATACCTTGCTCGGATGTCCAAGTGTGCTCGATATCCATACTTAGCCATTTCTGAGGAGTGTTGAGAAGATTCCAATCTTCCTTAAGTCACATCATGTCAAATCTTTGACCCAATAATTTCCCCCTAGATTGGAACACCTCAGCTGTCCCAAAATACCTCTAATGTTACATACACTTAGTCAAAAATACACATCTAATCAAAATCAGAATCAAAATACATATCAAAATCAAAAGATTACATATTTAAGAATTATATCCTTAGACATTACAAAGCAAACCCTAAACTAAAACAAAGTCTTCATTTTCTTGAGTTATGGGCTACTTGTTTTCGATCAACTATTACAGATCCTGCCCTTTCTTTGAAGATAAACAATCTCTGTCGATGAGGATGATTGATAGGAATTGTCAAGTTCATTATGTCTCTCAAATCCTCATGATGTAGAAAGGTCAGATCTCCATCATTCTTGATAATACCCAAAATCAGTCCATCGGAGTTACGAAGAATGTAGTGGTCTTCATTACTATTGTAGTAAATTTGAGTGATTCTACCATTTTTCTGGACATCATGATTTGGTCTTGTCATTCGTCTTCGCATACTAATGCACGTATTCAAGTTGGATAGTGGATTCTTGTCTCTGACTTTTGAGAGGTAGCCAAATTCAGCATTCTTTATGTCACTTAATCTTTTTCCTCTCTTGGTGTTTTCATGCTATGTCAACTTCCATTTCCTCCTTTGATCCAACAATGGGAAATTCCTTTCAGCTTCACTCTTCAAATATTTTGACAATTCATTCTGTTGTCTATCTGCCATTTTGTTTCTATCTTGGTAGTCATAGAGATTGAGGTTTTCCATTTTCTCTCGCTGTTCTCTCATGAAGTCAGCAAAGTAATCCTTGAAAGTAATCTCTCTCAGTTCTATACTTTTCATCGCAACTTTCAACTTTCGAGAGACAGAGTCATAGAAGAGTTTTATTGATATGTCCATATCAGTTGGTGGCCTTTCTTGTCTCTGTGATGCATCTCTTCTTGGCTCATTGGTGCTTGATCTTCTTGAAGCTGAGGGCCTTGTTGGAATAGACTTCATTGGTTTGATGGCCCCCACTACTCCAAATTTCTTTTTGTACATCTCAACTACCAATTCAGCTGACATGGTCAACAAATCAACAAGATTTTCACTTCCATCCTTGAATAATCTTCCAATCATATCCATAATCTTGTCATCTCTAAGCTGACCAGCTGGTACAAATCATCCAGCTACAAAACTTTTGGGATTCACATATTCTGTCAGAAGCTTCTCCCATTCATCCTTTTGTTCATAAAATAACCTTTTCAATTATGCATGTCCCAGCATATCAAACATATTTCCTGTCATACCCTTATTTTTCATCACTTCTTTCAATAATTTAATCATCTCTTCATCCTCCAATGGTTCTTTGTGTTCAACCGGTTATGGTTTTACTTGCACATGGATAGAAGTCTTTGATGCTTCAGCTCTTTCCAGCCTATCTTTCTCTATTTCAGACACAAGCAGAGCAAGCTTGTCTGATTTGCTCATCCCTTCCAGCTCATTTAATCTCCCTCTGGCTTCCATTATCATTTCCAACAAAATCACTTGTTCATCTTCCTATCCTCCTTGATTTTATCAGCCAATTTCACTAGCCTTGGCCTCTTGGCAGAAGGTTCAGGTTCATCTTTCTTAGATAGTATATTGAAATGAGACTCAACCGCTACCTTGGTCAGACTATCAACCATCTCAGGAGCCATTCCTCTGTCAATCAAATATCGCATTTTCCTCCATACTTTTTCTTTACAACCTCTATTCTTTCTTTTAGATTTGCTTCTCTTACAAATCTCTCATTCTCTTCTTTCTCAATGGTTTCCCTGGTTGTGTTATAATGTCTCTCCAAATCATGGAAACTCATCCTGCTCAAATCCTTCTCATTCAGACCATGCTTTATAAAATATTCTCTATACCTCATGGAGTCAACATTTTTATTTTAAAGTCTTTTCTTTATCTCATAATCTTCTTTATCAATCAATTTTTGCAACTCCTCATCAGATAGAGGAGCCAATCTTACAAATCCGTATCCAAATCTGATTAATTTTACAATCAAAGGATTGTTTCTTTGAGCTTCATTCAGACTTTGTTGAATGTTCTCCCTCTGTGCATTAGTTATTTCAATTTGAGGGGAGATTACATCAATCTTTTCAGCCTCAGCAGGCTTGTCTTCATCATCATCACTATCAGCTTTGTCTTCACTTTCAGTTTCATCATCTTTTTAAGTGGAATCATCCAAAGCTTCAATTATTGGTTCATCTAGATTAGGAGCATCCTCAGGCCTAATCATCTGTATAGGAGTAGGCATAAAAGGGCTTTCATGTCCTGTAGGACTTTCAACAAAGCAATCAAGATTACCATCCCTTGTCCTTTTTCTTGTGTATGTCTTTTCAAATCTGTTTACATCAGATGTAAACTCCTCATGTATCTTGGAGGCCTTTTTCAATAATGTTTCAACCGTATCCTCAGTATCCCCTTGCTTAACAAATTCTTCATTCTCATCCTCTTTTTCAGGTTCATTTTGAGGTTGATTTTGAGGTTGACTGAATACACTTAAGACCATTGCCAATGATTTATCCACCTCTTCAGCTCGTTTCAGTTTTATCAACATTTCAATCACCTCCTGTTCCTCTTCCTCTTCTTGGTTCAATGTTTTGGCAATGTTGGCTTGTTCATTCAAATCTTCTTGTTCAGCCAATTCTTCTGCAGTTAAGGTTTGGGCAATGAATTCCGTCTCCTTTGTTTCATTAATCACCATTTTAAGCCTTTTGGCTGCTTTAACATTCTCATCCTCTTTATCATCCTCATCATTTATCTTCTTTGTAACAACAGGTTCTTCTTCATCATCAGCTATTACTTTCCCCTTTTCCAATCTCCTTTTCTTTTTTTCTTCTGTTTCAGGGTGAAAGTTATCAATATCATCTGACAAATCTTCCATCTGCTTGTCCTGCTCAACCTTCTTGGAACCCTCTCCATGAGTTTTTGTTCTGTGAGAATTGGTTCCTCAGTTGCAGCACCCTCATCCATCACAACATCATCTGTGGCCATTGTATCAGTCATAACATCAGTAGCAACAACATCAGTTTCTATTGCTTCAGTTGTGGCCACATTGTCAGTATTTTGGTTATCAATCTCAGCATCAATTTCTTTCTGTTTCCACAACAAGTCATCATCAAAGTCTCCATGAAGAGTATTCAAAACATCATCATCAACATCATAGTTCTATTCATCATCACCAGAGTTATTTCCTTCATAATCTTCATCAAAAATCATTCTCTCACCACTATCCTCTCTTCATTTTTAGCATAACAACCATCATCCTCAACCTCTACTTACACATTCATCATCTCTTCATCCATAATATCATCAGCAACAGTGGCCACATATATATTCTCCCCCTGATTTGGGGCAGCTGAGGTCTTCTCAGCCTCTGCCTCAAGGGTTTGAATTCTTTGAAGAGCTTGGGCCAACTGTTCTTTCAAATTATCATTCTCCTTTTTCAGTTAAGAATTTTCTTCTCTCAACTCCACATTCTCACATATCAAATCAATATTTCTTTTGAATACATAGTGACCATGGGGAGGGATATTGTATGGTGAGTTAGAAAAAGGATCAGGTACAGGTTGGTCAGGTTCAGTGGTTGGTGTAAAGGTTTGGGATTGTGGATGGATTGAGTCCTCAAAAATGTTTTCACTAGTAGATGGAAAAGGGTTGATGTTTCGCTCAAATTCACAATAAATGTCACAACTCACACAATGATGTGTCGACAAGAAGGTTGATGACTTTGCTATTTACGGTAAGAATAGTTGTTTGTTAACGGCGGAATCACTAACAAACACTATCTGTTGCTTGAAGATTATTAAATGTAAAAAACACAAACAATAATTCAAAAGATTTCCAATTATAGAAAGTTTCATACAAATGTAAATCGATTAGGGTTTCTTGTAAGGAATGTATATCCGTACTAATCTTAGGGCAACCGTCACACTCATTGATGGTCGGTTAATTTATATATGTTTTAGTTCGTTTATTATTTAGTTTTAATCATTTATTTTAGGAACTTCGATACTTCATACGTGCATTATTGGATTTCAGGTCACATGCATTAAAGTACTCAATTTGGACATATTGTGGCACGGAATGAATACCCGGGATGTCCAGCACGTGAAACAAGACAAGATAATAAATTTTTCTAGTGACAAGACCCATCGCGATACGCGATGGGCTTTCTTGAGGACCCATCGCGTATCGCGATGGGATTTAAAAATAATGTTGACTTCTGGTCCATCGCGATACGCGATGGACCAGCAAAGACCCCATTGCGTATCGCGATGGGAGGTGCAGACGGGAAAATTAGGTTTATATCGTGTTCTTCATCATAAAGAACACTAACTCCGTGTTTATCAACAAGAGGCGATTTCCAGCAACCAAGGAGGCGATTTTCACCATCATAGCTCATGCCAAGACCTTACACATGATCCATATCATCCATATTGAATATTTAACGATGTCAAAGCTCGGCTAATCTCCTAGAATCGCACCCGGGATGTATAGTTTGTAATCTTTACAGTTTTTCTCATGTGATTAAGAACATTCTCGTATAATTATTGATGATTGATATATGATTATTGATGTTTGGTATTTCTGCGTGTTTAATCGGTTTAGGTTTACGTTAGTCTGAATGATTTGTTACCAGTTGCTAGATAATTGATCATATGACTATTTGGTTAGATTGAATACGATAAAACATACGATTGCCCTTAACTGAGTCACACTGGCAAGGAGTGTTTGATAACCAGTGCCGTGTGTAAAGTGATTGTTGATGTCTAAGGTTTTGTCTGATTAATCAGTCTGTAGTTAATTGTTAATAATTAATCTGTTAGGTTGAATGAGATAACTGTAGGTTGCTTACTTGAATTCCCGGGTGTGATTTGCTTTGTTAATTACTTGAAATTTATTTACTTGCGTGTTACTTAATTCTCTAAATTCACTTTAATTGCTTGTGTGATCAGCACTAAAACCAGTTACTTCATAATATAAAATCTGTACACGAATCACATTGACCACAGACTCCTGGTGGATATGATACCTTACTTATCTTATATAGGTAGTTTAATTAGGTTTTTGATTGACTTGAACGACGGTCATGACTCACTCAGTAATATTCGGTAGGTCTGAAAAGTGTTAAGTGGCCAAATTCGTCCTTAGGAGGCGTGCCCTAGATTATTCTATTTATAGGCCAGCCTCCTGAAAGCTGTCATTCATTCTAGAGACCCTAATGATTGGTAAATAATCATAAAACATATTACAAAACATTCTAAGTGTAAAAACAGGACTTCGAGCACATTTTGTGCCATTTGTCTTCTTCGAGCAGAGCTGGTAACCTTGAAGTGTATTGGTAGACAGTTCTCCGGGTAGACTTTACTTTGAATATTTTTTAATACTCACCTAGCAGACTTCAATCTTCTTGACCATAACAAACTTTGCTCGATATGGTCCTATGAGCAAACTGTTCTTCATTAATCCCTTCAACCCTTTGTTAAAGAATAACTTATTAAGCAAACCAAAGTGTGCTATGAACACTGTTTTACTTGTGCTATGAGCACTGTAGCTTGCTCAAAATTGAACCTTGCTAGAGAAAGTATTTAGAATATTTCTTGATCAACTTTCTTCAAGCATGCTCGAACTACTGTTTAGTAATGAAACCTTGCTAGATCTTCCAATTACTTGGCTTCAAAAGCTTGATTTAGTCAAGGGTTTGCTAGTAAACAAACTGTGCTCGACTTGAAAAACTCCTTTGCTAGATAAAGTGAACCCTGCTCGGATTGACACTTAAGAAGACTTCAAGAAGATAACTTTTCCCGAAAAGCAAAATACCTTGCTCGGATAAGTAAAACCTTGCTCGGATGTCCAAGTGTGCTCGATATCCATACTTAGCCATTTATGAGAAGTGTTGAGAAGATTCCAATCTTCCTTAAGTCATATCATGTCAAATCTTTGACCCAACAAGATCAATGCGACAAATGCCGATTGCAGCATGATACGACACTCGTCGAAACTTCCCTTCCGTCCACCAAGGCAATTAATCAGTACGTGTAGTAAGTACTTGTAAGTGGGACACAAGTACGCCTTTGTATACATGGACTTGTCAAGGTCACTAGTGTAGAACACTCGATTAAATAACCCCCGAATCAACTCTTTATCAAACTCACTCGGGTTGTCCATATTATCTCCAAACTGTTACACCCATCTTATCACCCCATGAGTAATAGTAATAGCTTTCCCTTTGATTTCAGCTACAATGTGGTTCTTGGGTTCAATGTACCGTGCCAAGTTCCAGAAAGGACGAACAATGCTAAAGTGAACGTTTGGCATCGCAGTTACGACATAATAAATACGAGATCGTCTTATGAAGGCCAGTAAGTCTCCAAATAAATCCTCGTCGGCAAAGTTCGTACCGACCAAAGCACAGATGTTATGCTTCTTGTCAAACGGTAGCAATGGAAGATACGGTACTTGTTGTTGTTGTTGTTGTACCGGTTATTGCTCAACAACATGAGGATCCTGAACAACCTCTTCAGCCATAACTGAAAATATATAAACCCGAGATTTAGTAAAACGAAAAATAATTAAATTTGAAAATCCAAAATAAATCTATGTATGATTCGTTAAATTTAATGGTTCGTTATAACGAATTACTTAGTTCGTTAGTTATACAAAACCACGAACTAGTCATAACGAATTAAATTTGAAAACATAACGAATTAAAGAACGAACGTGAAGTAATTCGTTATATAATTCACAAAGAAGGCAATTCGTTATGTCATCAATAACGAATTGAGCACGAATTTACCACGAATTAGTGTCAATTCGTTATCACATAACGAACATGAATCAATAATGTTCAATTTTGACTATCCAGAGTCAAAGTCAAAATTGAGATGAGCATTAAAGAGTCAAACATGCAGCCCAGATCCAATTGCATCATAATACACAATGAAACAACCTACAAATTTCCCTAATCAACTCGGAATAACATCAATAATCAATAGACATTATCCATTTGAACCAGTGCTAAGTTTAAATTGGGTTAGATTGGGTTTAAACTTATAAATAAAAACCGAACACATAACTGATTCAAAGACCCATCAGATGTTGATGAAATTTGACGAAATGTGTCACGTTTTGATCCTTGATAACTTATGAAACTGAATTGATGAATGAAAACGGATTTCGTGAAGGTCGAGAATTCTTGAAAATTTTTGCAAGGGTTTGATTAGAGAGGACGAATAAGTGAGATGAAAGAATGAACTGAATCATTCAACACAGTTCCCTGTAAACAACGAATTTGCACATTTCTCAAGATAACGAATCAGCTGATTCATTTATTTTGAATTAACGAATTAGTCAATACGTTATCTCATTCGTAATATGTGGCAACCGAATGAGTAATTCGTTAAAACTTAAACACGAAGTAATAACGAATTAGAGGAGATTCGTGCTTAATTCGTTAAGTGATGGATGACGAATTAGGGCCATTCATTACCGAGTGGCGGAAGCGAACTAGCATGGAACGAACAGAAGAAATTCGTTATAAAATAACCTCATTCGTTATCCATACAAAACGAATTAACTTTAAAATCTTTTTCCATTTTCTTTTATTTAATTTAAAATTACATAATAAAATAAATAAATAAAAGAATGAATAAATGAATAAATAAAACATTAAAATAAATCAACAAAATCCCATATCTCGATGACCTTATACCATAAGACTCTTTACCCAACGTGGTAAAATGAAATACTTTAACGTGTTTTACGCTCAAAACACATAACTTAAAAAAAATTAAATAATATGTAAAGAAAAATAATAAAATATTTTTGAAAATTTTCATTTTCGTTTCAAAGTATTTACAGTTTAAACACTCGAAATGCAAACATAAAGCAGAAAATAAAATATTTTTGTGTTTTTGTATGTTTTTTCGAAAGCAGTACATATTTTTGTATTTTTGGTGAGTTTAAGCAGAGAATCATATTGACCAAATTGACCTTCCATCACAGTTTTATATTTCAGCTATATTATGACTGGCGTTACGTCGGTCATTGATATTGTTGTCCACTTAAATCATATAACAAACTTTCAAGCATTTTTGTGATATGATTAAATGTTCAATTAGAGCACAGAATATCAGAAACTATAAGCATCTAATCTCGGTTCAAGCTTAATTTGATTTTTACCGTATCACCCCAACTTCACTTAAAGCATTATAATGTCGATCAAAACTTGAATTTATAGAAATTATTGAGCAATGCATCAAGTTTCTTTTAGTGTGAGTGAGTATGCACGATTCCATCTGTAGGCTTACATACATTGTATCCCCTGGGGTCCGTTTCTTACTGGTATTGAGCCGCGTTCAAGGGAGGAACAAATGTATGACTAATAACAGATTTTGATCAAGTCAGTAGTTTAATTTGTACAATGTGCAGCGGTGATCAAGTTTAATGACTTTGGGTTTGCTCTACAAGCGATTGAAATATTCATGCATATGAATACCCAGATGATTAAGCCGCATAAAGACTCACAGTGTCCAGAAACCTAACACTTGTTATTTGCTTTATTTTATTTTTGGTGATCAGACAAAAATAAGGCTTGAGTATGATAGGCTATTACATTTCTGCCATCCTTACTGAGATTTTTGTTAGAGACTAACACATCTTTCAATTTGGCATTTCTTTATGTTTATATCACATACTTTACTCTAACGGCTTATTTAAGACCTATCAATGCACCAATGCAATTAAGCACTCAGTCTTTTAAGCTTATTTCTTTCTGGATATGGGACCAGACGATCAATGTACTATCATTTTCTCTTTTTGCTTCAAAACTCATTTTTGAGAAACGTAAAAAATAAATTCAGTCGCCCCAGTCACTTTCAGTCTATAGATTAATGGTTATCCTATCAATCTACAAATAGATAACATGACCAAAACATACAAGAACGTTCCACAAACTTAAATAACTGACATAATTTTCGGCGAGAGAATAAAATAAAACACATAACAATCGCCCTAGCTACTTTCCATCATCAGGTGAATGGTGATCCCAGACATTTACAAGTAAATTTCAGGACCAAACATATACAAGTATATGTCCTTCAAATATGAGTAATTGACATAATTTTCAGCGAAAGTATGCAAAAATCTTTTTGGATTTCCTCTTTACATACATAAAAACAAAATATTTTTGTCTTTTCGGATTTTTCTATACATACGAAAAATACAATCGTTTTGTCTTTTCGGATTTTCTATACATAGGAAAAATACAATGTTTTTGTCATTTCAAAATTTTCAAACAAAAATCATAATATTTTTGTATTTTTCATCATTTATACAAACAAAAATGACAATATTTTTGTATTTTTCAGTTTTCACCCCCAAAACAAAAAACATAAAAATTAATGAAAGAAAATAAACGAAAAACAATGTAAAGATAATTATCCTTGTTTAAGGACCTCAGCAAGTGTTTTAAGACGGTTTATACCAAGCAAAAAGTTAAAACGAGTTTTGTCAAATGCCTTGGTAAACAAGTTAGCGCGTTGAAAATCTGTGTGCACTTTTTCAATATCAATTAATTGTTTTCAAAACAGTCTCGAATGAAATGATATCGAATTTCAATATGTTTTGTTTTAGAATGTTGCACAGGATTTTGGTGATACTTATAGCAGCAGAGTTATCAATTAAAATTGGATAGTAAGAAACTTCAAACCGTATTCACGCAGATGTTGTTGGATCCATAAAACTTGTGAACAGCAAATCGAGGCTGCCACGTATTCTGCCTCAGCAGTTGAAGTAGAGACCGTTGTCTACTTCTTACACTGTCAGGAAACAAGCCGGCTTCCTAAAAATTGACAACCCGCCGTAGTCGATTTGAATTGATCTTACATCCTCTATAATCAGAGTCGAAAAACGTAATGAGTTCAAAGATATCTTCCTTGGGATACCATAACCCGATGTCTGGATTACCCCTCATATTGAAGTTTATGTTTAACCGCCGCCAGGTGAGTCACTTGGGGACTTGATTATTACCAAGCACACAAACAATCTGCAAACATTATGTCTGGTCGAGAAGCAGTTAAACACATTAATCAACCAATAATAGCACGATAAAGGGTAGGATCAACGGTATCCTCCAATTCGTCCGGTGACAAATTGTGAACCACAAGAAGAGGCGTCGAAGGGATTTTTCCGACAGTTATCTTGAATCGACTAAAGACATCGTTCACATATTTTTTCTGGTGAATAAAGATTCCCTTATCAGACTGATGAACCTGCAAACCTAAGAAGAAATTCATCTCCCCCATCGAGCTCATTTCAAACTTCGTCTGCATTGACTTCTCGAAATCCTTACACAGCTTATCGTTTGTTGAACCAAAAATTATGTCATCAACGTAAATTTGGACAATGAGCAGATCATCACCAATATTCTTATAAAATAGAGTGCAGTTGAAAGTTCCTTGCTTGAAGCCATTATTAGTAAGATGGTCAGCAAGAGTACCATACCAAGCTCTCGGGGCATGGTGTAGACCATACAGGGCCTTGTTCAATCGGTAAACGCGGTCCAGATAATCTGGATCTTCAAAACCAGAAGGCTGGAAACCAAAAACTTCTTCATGCAATTCTCCATTAAGAAACGCGCTCCTCACATCCATCTGATAAACTTTGATGCTCTTGAAAGCAGCATATGCCAAGAAAATTCGTATAGCTTCCAATCGGGCGACAGGAGCATACATTTCAGGATAACATATGCCTTCTTGCTGATGAAATCCCTGACATAAGTCTTGCTTTGTTTCTGTCGATCACACCATGATCATCCTTTTTACACTTAAATCCTACTTCATAGGAATTGGTTTCTTAACTCTAACCGGTTTATCAATGAGATTGCATACACCCAATCGATGAAATTGTTGCAATTCTTCTTTCATTGCTTCTACCCAAGATGGATCAGCGAGAGCCATATGAACATTTGTTGGTTCTACTTGAGATAAAAAGCAAGTGTATTTTGTGAGATTCATGATTCCTGTAGAACGCATATCAGCTACATACATAAAATAGAATCAGTATAATTAGCAATTTTATGACATGTTTGCACACCTACATCAAGATCACCAATGATGTTGTCCTGACGATTATACGAATGAATCCAAAGTGTTGGATTCTCAGACACAACAACATTTTCAGATAAGTTAGTTATATTCTCCTCAGCATCATGAGACGATTCACCAATCTCATGTGTTTTAGAAAAGAGGAGCTGAGGAGGAATTAACCAAATGACCATCATCAGATGAAATAGAAATCACATCAGACCTATCAGGAAGATCATCTTGTGAAGTATCAACATAAATAGCACCAAAAGATCTTGGAGGTAAGAATTGATCTTCAAAATAAGCACGCACCAAGTCTTCATCTGGTTGCTCCGTTAATTGAGTGAACGAATTAAATAAACCCTCATAATCGAACATCCAATCAGGTCCTTTACCTTGAGGAGGTGTGTTATACCATTGGAAATCAACATGGTACCACTCCTCAACACAACCCAAGTAAAATTAAATACACGTTTCTTAGGTGATGCGTAACCCAAGAAATAACCTTCAATTTTCTTCTCTTCAAATTTTCCCGCATCTTTCTTCAACATAGTACAAGGAAACCCGAATGGTTCCAAGTACTTTAAGTTCGGCTTTCTCTTGTTCAGAAGTTCATAAAATAGTCTTTTGAATCTTCTTCACCGTCAACACACGATTAAGCGTGTAACAAGCAGTATTCACAGCCTCGTTCCAAAATTGAACTGAAAGCTTAGAATCTGCAAGCATCGTTCGAGCCGCTTCAATCAGTGTTCTATTCTTTCTTTCTGCCACACCATTCTGTTGAGGTACATATGGAGCACTGTATTCTCGATGAATTCCTTTTTGAATACAAAGGAAATCCAATACATTGTTTTTGAACACGTACCATTATCACTTCGAATACGTCTCACCTTCAACTTATACAATGATTAGATCTTAGTGATTAAATTTTGAATCAGAATAGGTGTTTGATCTTTTGAATTCATAAATAAAACCCACAAATATCTTGAATAGTCATCAGTGACAACTAAACAGTACCAATCACCAGCCATACTCGTATGATTCACAGGACCGAACAAATCCATATGAAATCATTCTAATGGAGTGTCAATGGTATTGATTAACTTCGATGGGTGAGACTTCTTCTTCTGTTTGCCCTTCTTACAACTAACACGGTGATCGGTTAACTTAAAATGTTTCAAAGAAACATCGTCAACCAAATCATTTGCCATTAAATAATTCATCTTTCGAACGTGAATATGGCCCATCCGTTTGTGGCACGAAATCGTGTCCTTTTCAGTTGCCTTAGAAACAAAACACGTCTCGACCAAAGAAGATACCTTAGAACTCATGTTCAACACATAAATATCATTCGATCGAGGAGTTCGCATGACAACCATATCTTCAAGAATAACATATCCCTATGTTAGGATTATGCACTCCTTATCATTAAATACGGTAGTGTACTTCTTATCACAAATTTGTGACACACTCAATAAGTTATGGTCAACTTTGTCACAATAGTTGACTTTTTCAAGCATGATATGCCCATTTGAAACATCACCTTCTTGTGTTATCATACCACCCTAATTTTCCGCAAAAGCAACATACCCTCCTTGAATATTTTTGACTTTTGTTAAAAGATTGATATTGCCGGTAATATGACGAGAGCATCCATTGTCCATGATCCAATTTTCACCAGACACAGTCTTGGATGAACCCTACACACAAATATAAAGTGATCAGTTCAAAAAGGCAGCCCAAGCCTCAGTCTTGGGCACCTTTTTAGTTTCACATGTTGAATCAAAATTAGCAGAATTCAAACGTTGTTCAGTAACTCGTGAATAAGTCACAGGCCTTTTAGATTTTCGTCTTAAATAGGCAGCTTGAACAACATTTGTATTCACATTTTTTACAAATAGGCTCAGTTGGGACAAATTTGGGTTTTGCTTTAACTGATTTTTCATTAACATGAACCACTTTTCGAGGATTCTCATCAGAAAACATAATGTGAGTTTCATCATCGAAAGACATTGGTCTATTCAAAATCTCCGTTATCACAGTAACGGATTTAGATTCTTCTTTGATAAATGGATGAAGATTTTGAGATTTCTTCAATCCACAGTTTCTGACCACGTGACCTTGTTCACCACAGAGAAAGAAAGTTCTCATATCAACACGTTCACGTTGTGGTTGAGCAGAAACATGTGCAACCGAAGGTTAATGATAAACTCCAGCAATTGGACCTTTATCCAAGTCATAAAACGTCACAGCTTTCCTTTTCATGTAAAAATCCAGATTTGAACAATTTGAAAAGGTTTGTAGAGAATCAGTACCATTTGATTTCACAAATTGAACATTTCTAGCATATTTTAACAAATTTTTAGCTTTTAACAAAGGATCTACCACATTTGATGTCTTGGATTTCACAAACTTGTTTTCAAGGTCTTGTAACTTAGAAGTTTCATTTTAAAAAACACCCTCAATCAATTCATGCTTGATTAAATTAATTGGAATGTATTTTTTAGTGAAAACTTTGCTAATCCCTTTTAGCTTAAACACTCGACCAGTTGGAGATTTTGAAGCAGGAGGATTGACAAAGCACATCAAGTCCTCATCAGAAATATTTGGTTTTTCTAATTTCTTTGCTTTAACCTTAACTTGTTTCTCCTTTTTCACTTGAGTTCTATTTGAACCGTACATAGCTTCCTCCATTTAATGAGGTTCACATAGAATGTGATTCGAACGTTGAATGTCCTGATTTTTGTGTACAAGATTCGGTTCAAATACATCTTCAACGATTACTTTCTCAACATTATTTTCAACAAAGACCTTTTTTCTTTGAATATGAGGTTTTTTTGATGAATATTGAGCATTCACAATGTCATTTTTAGCAACTTTAGATTTTGTTTCAACAACCGGTTTATTAACAACAATTTCCTCTTCTCTAGCAAAAGGATTTGCGGTGTAATCATTATGAAATGGTGGTGGTACCTCAACGAAACCTAGACCTTTCTTTGAATCTTTTTTGCTTACTTGATACTTCAATAATTTCATTTAGAAAAAATGATGAATTTCAAAATTTGCCCAATTTGTTCTTCAACTCAAGAAGCTCATTTTCAAGATCTATTATCTTAGATCGATGTTTCAAGATTTCTTGAAATTTCTGATCATTAATTGTCATTTTGATAGACAATTCAGCTTTGAGGTAATGATTGCTAATAGACAATGCTTCAGTTTTCTTCCTAGATCTCATTTGAGATTCTAATGATTGTCTATAAGTATCCTTAAGTGAAGCAATTTCTTTCATCAGACTATCATTGTCTACTTTCAAAGATTCTAACTTAGGCTTATTAGTTTCACAATCAGCACAAGGCACATTAGCAAACAAATTAATAGAGTTAGAGGAAGAAGAACTAACCTCATCGATTTTGGTCATACAAGCGAATGTGGTTAGCTACATTTGGCAAGAATCATCATAATCCGATTCAATGTCGTTATCAGATGACAACTCATTTCCACTTGCATCTTGAAAACTCTCGTGCATCTCAAACATAGCCAAGTTTGCTTGATTATCGTTGCACAATAATCGCTAAGACCAATCAGTTCCATCAGCAGCCAAAAGTAAGGCTTGTGATCCTGAAGCAGACAGTTTACTACCAGACGGTTTGTCAGCATTGTAACCCTTTTTCACATAACTTCTTTCAGAATTTCGCGGTCCATTATCTTCTTTTTTCGGTTTATCACACCCTTTCGGGAAATGACCAAATTGTTGACAGCTAAAGCACTTGACTTTCATCTTATCAAACTCAATTTTCTTGTTCAACGCTGGTAAATCCTTAATACTTCTTTGCATGAATTTCTTCACTTTTCTCACGATCATTGTCATGTTCCACTTAAGATCCATAAGTTCCAAATCATCATGGTCTACTTGATCATAATCTTCATCGGTTAATTCACTCATTGCAATTTTACTACCCACCAGATTCTCATACGATGTCATAAACGCACATAGAAACGAGAAGTTCTGTTCGGCTTCTTTGATATTCACGTTTGGTGGTGGAGTGAAGTTGTTTGTATAAGAAGATCCACCGGATTTCCCAATGTTTCCAGTGTACCCAGATTCCATAAAACATGCATTTGGATAACTACAAGCTGAAGATCCCACATTTGCATTTTGAGTGAGAAAAGCAGTTATCAGAGCTGTAGTGCGGCTTAAAGGCATACTTCCTCCATAGCAAGATGGATCTTGAACTTCTTTTGATGATTTTTGACACTTTAAATCATATTCTCTAGCTTCGATCTTTTGCATAAACTTTGAACCAGTCAAATCTTCATTTTTGAAATAATTATTTTCTTTTAACACCATAAGAAATGTAGAATATGAAGCAGGTAAAGCGTTCTTCACAGTATCAATCTTATCACTTTCACTTGGTTCCATTCTTAACTTAACCATTTCAGCAATAAGATGATTGAATCTTGTAGTCATATCTTCTAATGTCTCTCCCTTCAACAAGTTAATGTTTCGAAATTGAAACTTCAACATTACCTTTTTGCTTTCTTCGGTATTTCTCATACTTCTCATCTTAACATGTTAAAATAATGAAGCACATATCTTGATACTCCCAACTTGATGGAAAATATTATTAGGTAAAGCCATGGTAAGAGTTGAATATGCTTTAGTTTCAATCTCTAAAGCCTTCTTCTCCTCTTGTGAATATTGTGAAAAGGTTTTAGGAGTAAAACCAGTAGTCTCATCACCAGTCATTGGTACAATATAAACTTCATCAAGACAATAGGAACAATCAGGATGAACAAAAGCAATATGTGCTCAAAACCGTGGTTCCCATTCTGCAAAATCACTGAACTTCATCAGTCGAGGACATTTGGAATGAGATCCAATAGCATCTAAATGCAACATTTGTTGCATGAGTGCATTTTGAGATGCCAATGCGTAGAAACCAGCCATTGTAAATAAACGAGTTCAAATTTAACAACAATTCAAACTCCAAGGGTTAATATTGAAAATATATAACGAACTGGGAATAGTATCAGTGATGAACTGAATATGAGTAACGAACCAAGGACACATATTAGATGATATCAGAATAAAGAACAAGGAACAGTATCAAAACGAATTAGATTATAACGAGTTAGTAACGAATCAAGGACACGTCACTAACGAATCACAAACGAATCAGTATGACAAATCAGTAGTATGACGAATCGGTAATGAACCAAGTTAACGAATCAACCTGACGAATCAGAATGACTAATCAAGATGACGAATCACACTGACGAATCAGGATGACGAATTAATGATTAATGTTAACGAATCAAGAAACAATAATTAACTACAATTGATAACGAATCAACTACAGTAATCAACGAATTAGATTGTTAAACGGTTATAACAAACTCTACCACGTGGCACAAGTTTGTTAGAAAGTCTGTTAACGAATCAGGGCACGTATGTAACGAGTTAGTTATAACGAATCACAAACGTTAACGAATTGATGGTAATGAATCACAACCTCTAACAAATCTTCAAGTAAATTATGAAGATCTTCAAACCTTCAACGAGATTTTCCAGAAATTTGGAAAATTTCCAGATTCACCAACAACCACAAATTCGTAATACTAATTCAAATCAATACCAATTTGGCCAAATCAATAACCAAATTGATCGTAAACCAGTCGTGAATCCAACATACTTAATCCCATAACCTTAATCGATCAATTCAACACCAAATACGACAAATTTGAACCCTTGTTCCATACACATACTAAACAAATTCAAAACCAATCCAATTCAACACAAATTCTCAATTCAATCCACACAATAACACCTCAAACCTTTTCGAATCCAATTCAAACCAAAATCAGTCCATAATTAACGGATCTCGCTGTTAATTGTTATCAAATTCAATTAAAACTTAATAAAACCGAAAACTAATTGAATACACTTCAGTTAGCTGTCAATAACACTAAATCAAGAGCAATCGAACGACCGAAAGCTCTGATACAATTTGTTGAACACGATATCGATTACCTTAATAGATCTAATACCGTAAACAGATCTAGTTCATGATTATACTCTTAATTAGGTTAATATATATATATATATATATATATTAGTTATTAGATATGTGTATTAATAATAGGTTAGGTGAAGTATTGATCGAGAGAGAATCTGGACAGAGGTTCGATAAATAATAATCAAGACTTAAATTAACAGGGGTATGAACACCCCGATATATAGACGATGCCCCATTTGTTAATATTCCATGACGAATGGGAACATACATAACGAACTAGTAGTCCATTCGTTAAACATGCTTAACGAATTAACTTTACATTAAACGAACAGGCTAATTCGTTAAACATCCTTAACGAATTAGCCTTACACTAACGAACTAACTTATATTACATAAATGTCTTTTCATTATAATAATAAATACAAAACGATAAATACAAAGACTCGAGACGACAAAACCGTGCACTAACAGTATTCATATGTGAAATTGTATATGCTACTACTTGTTACGTGTTATGTAATGATATGTGCTACATATATTAATGTGTTAGGATGTTGTAGTATTTTGTGAAGGTAGGCACATAAATAAAAAAAGTAACTAGTTGACTTAAAGAAAAAGAAATTAATTATCAAGCCATAAATATGACATTCATGTAAGATTTATGATTAAGTTATGACAACACTTATGTTTACACTTAAATAAAGAAAGGTTACATGACCCTTGGCTTCCCCTCACCTCTATTTTCCTTTCATTTGCTGAAAATTCTCACCCCCGCTCTCCTTTGATTCAGATTTGCTATAAAAAAAAGAAAAACACACACACACGTATGATGTTTTCAAGTTGGATCAAGAACACTATTTAGAAGATTTAGATTGATTTCTTTTTTCAATCAACAAGTAGTTGGATTTTTTTCATGATCTATCTTTCATGTTCTTGCAAGGGAAAACCTAGTATCCGAATATTGGTAAACTAGTGTAGTCGTGTTAAAATTTAAAGTTGATTAATGTTGTATTGTTGAGTGTTGATGTTTGTTGAGTTTTGGTAGATTCCTAACCCTAATTTACCATGGTCATAATGTATTGTAAACTTAACCAATTCGACTGATTATTAAATCCAAAATGTAATTTATTGAATCTAGTTCCAGAAAGCTAAGGCTTGTATTTTTTGGATGTGTTTTAAGTCAACTTGTTTTTTCTTTTACAAGTTATAGTGTAAAATTTGATTTTTAAATAGTAAAGTTGGAGTATGTTACAAGAGTCATAATTCAGTTTGCGTTTAATCATATGTAATGAAATTGGAATATGACCTAGTTATATGAGTTTGTGACATTTTTCAAGTGGTAACACCTTAATATCGTAAATGAACAATTTATAATGATTTTTCTTGTAACCTGACGCTCGAAGAACATTGAAACTACCCCTCGGTGATCTAAGATTTTTCATAATTCATACACAAACTTTTATAACAAAGTAAAAACATTAATCACTTCCAGAGACATATATACGCATTCCAAATTAACGGATTAATTTTATTTGAACGTTACTATTTTATAAAAGTTCGTTAAGCTACACCTGAACCTGCCTTCAAAACGCAGATTCTGGAAATTGTATGCGATTGATTAAATCTCAACTACTTTGACTTAAATTGTGATATTAGTTGTTAGACAAAATCAACACACTAGTTAGGTGTTGTAAATATTAACCTTACATGTTGAAGGAGTTTTAATAGTTTGTGTACAATTTGTTGCCATGATTACGTTATTAGTTTAAGTGAATGCATTTGGAATACTGCTTGTCAGAAATGATACATAACACTTATAAACAAGTTGTTTGCATTAACGTGTCATCGGGTCAACTCAGTCAAACTTTGGTCAACGGTAAACGCAGTCAAGCTTTCTGTTCTAACTGTCAACAAAGTTGGACCTTTTGTTCAATGGTCAACAAAAGTTGGACCTTTTAGTCAAAGTCAACAAAAGTCAAACTTTGGTCAAACACGAATAAACAATGGGACTGCTTGCATACTAGGGGTTCTATGAACCAGTACACATTTACTTACGTACTTGTACACTTTAGGATACTTGTACGAGACTCTTCGATTTAGCAGTTAACTTTACTTAGTTAGCACACATTCTATGTTAGTTTCACAACCCCTCTCTTTTACTTACTCCTTTTTTATTTCATCGACCTTTTGGGGGGAGAAAGTCCTTAGACACACACACATTGAACCGTTAAGGTTAACTGGAGAGGCACTATTAAGTAGTACTATTAGGTTTGACAAACCCCACCTACGCTAGAACTCGACTGGAGATTGGACGAGTGCAACATTGACCTAAACACATTGCCAAGTTCCGGTAAGGCTTGGCGAGAGGCACACAAACGAACACATGTCAGCTTCGGTCGCGATGGACCCTACACTATTGTATCATGATATCTAATTAACTAGTGATAAACCTTTGTTTACTTTATCTCCACATTTTATGAACTTGTTTTCATATACAAACCCATGAACTCACCAACCATTTTGTTGACACTTTTTATAATGTCTTTCTCAGGTCACTAAAGTGAACATCAGGGGTTAGGATTGCATCGTGGGTGCATGGATTTTATCAAACAACCAAGGTTGTTTTGGTTACATGAATTGTAGTGTTTAGGTGTTAAAATTGTACTTTATCATTTTTGAACTATTACTTGTTTTGTTACGCTTCCGCAAACGCAACATACGTTGTAACAATATTTTCTCGAATTAAGTAGTAGCAATTAATGAAGGTTTTACATTAATAAATGGTTGTTCAGTATGACACGTAGCTAGGTATTGGTATGTCACACGCCTCTTGTTGAAACTCCTTTAGTAAAAAATTGGGGGTGTGACAGTTTGGTTTAGGGTATTTTAGGTTTTTATTACTCGTTGTGCTTGGTTATTTATTGCTCAATTTTTATATACCACTTTGTAAACATCATGCCCAGTCATTCACATCACAAGCATTAAACGTGTCAAACAGGCTGATCCATTTTTAAAATTTATATTTTTTACTCAAATCATTTTAACGCTTTACCAATTTGGATAACAGCATGTTGTGACTCGTATAAATTTTTATTTGTTTTCTTTTGATCTGAACCAAAATTATAGTTTTTAAATTTCTCTGTTCATATCTGATGATTATCTTAGGTCAAAATCTGAACCAATGGTTTAAACGATACAAACCATTTTTTTAAACTTCTCTTTTCGATTCGAACAGTTTTGACCTATTACAAATTTTTAAAATCAACCCTTTGTGAGCTACATCAATTTTTATTAATGTAGTTTTGATCTTAACCAAAGTCACCATTTTTTAAAATGTCATGTACGTATTCGATGATTGTCTCAGGTCATATTAGAACAAAACATGTGATGCAGTTGATGTCTGAATTATGACAGGCAAGATTTAGTCATAAGATTGCATATTTGAAAGCTGTCTTCACATTAAACGCAAGATGTAATACAAATGTTGTATACAGAGAAATATTTACAAAATTGAAAAAACATCATTTTATGGTCTCATTTAACATATAAATTCGTTGTACAAAGTGAATGATTATGAATTATATTCTTTTATGTTTCACGACTTATAAAATACAACTTTTTCTTGTTTCACCATGTTTAATACACATGAAGAAAATATAAATTTAATGTAATTTCTCATCTAATTATATTTAAAAGATGATGATCAATGTATATACAGACAATAATCAACAGCATGATATCATTAAACAACATAAATGAAGACTAAATATATAATTTCTGCAACGTTTAAAAAGGACAACCAACTCAATAATTGATTCTCTTTAGTGAACTTTTCTTGAAGGGCGATTATAAATGTAACATTTGCACACCTTTGAATAGTGAATAAAATCTACCCAACTATATTATAATCTAGTTGACAAAATAGTACAAATCAAGACGACCCATGAATAACCATGATGAATTATATGAAAAATTAGAAATTAAGAGGGAAAATTAGGTTAAGAGTGAATGTAGGCTTGACACTTACACCTCTATAATTGGTATAGTAGATAAGATGATAAGATATTACATATAATAAATTTTAGTAGCATATAATTATGATGAAAATAAATAATTGTTAATATAAATAATAAACGTGATGAGCCCCGACCATTCTCAGACTTTAAATTTTCTTCACATGTCGAGTTAAATGTTAAGGTCAAGCTATGCTTAGTTTTAAGAATTTAGTTCAAGTTTAGACGATCTCGAGCTCAAGCCCAAATCAACGTGTTTACAAGATAGACTAGCCATGTGTATATAGATGAATCATATCCTATCCTAATTAGCAGAGACAATTTATATATATATTAGGTTAAATCACTACATGGAAAACCTTACACTCAATAAAACAATTTAAATATGTTCATTTTTTCATAATGAGGCTTAAAATCAAAGCCTCTAACACCATATGTAGTGGGGTGCCTTCCCCGCCCATAACCGTCACCATCACCCCTCCCCAATTCCCAAAAGGCCTAAACTCTCCCCCCCCTCCCCCCGCCTTGGAACGTTTGGAGGTGGGTGCCGCTTCTTCATAATAGTGGTGTTGCTTGATGGTGATTTGTGGGTTTGGTCAATGCTTGATGGTGATTTGATATGGATTCGTTTTATTTAAAAATTGAATAACAGTAATAATAATTGGGTAACGATTGGGAGGGGTTATCCACTACACCCCTTTTTGTATAATCCATATACAATGGCGAATCCAAAAAAAAAAATTCAGGTTTCACACTAATTTTAGATGTTTCAGTTTCATGGAATCAGCTACAAATATTTTGGGTCGGTTCATTACATAATAAAAATATGATAAAATAGTTGTAGTTGTTCCTTACGAGTCTTTCATCTTTTGAAATCGTTACATAATATAAATACAATTGCTTGGCCGGATGCCGGGACTACCTTAGGAAGAAGGTGTGGCGCCTGCGTAATCAGCGTAGAGGGGAGAGAGGCAGAGAGCGGCGTATGTTATTGTATGTTAATTCGTTTAAATTTTTTGTTTATGAAACCCTAAAATGTTGCATAGAAAAAATATTTAAAAATTTTAGTTTAAGATGGATTTGAACTCTAAATGCTGCATAGAATTTAAAAAAAATAAGTAATCTAAAATGGATTTGAACTTGTAACCTTCAATTAACTATCTAAGGGGTTGTTTGGTAGCCTCTTAATAGTTATTAAGAGGCTACATCTTAATGATTCGTAACCTCTTAAAAGTTAAGAGAGAGTCTTAAGTCTGAATGGTTAAGAGGTAACCATTACGAGGTAGCTTATTAACCATTCAGACTCAAGGCTACTTCTTAATCATTAAGAGTCTATTAACCATTAAGAGGTTGTCTCTTAATGACTGCTAAGAGGCTACTAAACAACCCCTAAGACGTATACGACAGATTAGCAAGTTATATTTTAATTTTTAACGTTCATTTCAAATTTATAAGATGGTTCACTTTATTATTTTCTATAATTAATACACTAAGACTTACAACCATCTAATTTTGATTCCACCCATGTCCCTCTATGATAACGTGACGTCATATGACATACAACCCCCGTTAAAGAGATTATTCCTTACACATGGTCTAATTAATTAACTATTAGAGCACCTTAATATCATTAGACTAACATGCTCAAATATTTTTACTATCTGGTTTAGTTAATAATAACATTCAATTACATTTCCTTTATAAAACTTCACTCTAGTATCGAAGAAATTAACAAGTATAACATTACGTGCAGGGGTGGCTCGTGAGATAGCGAAAACAAGTTAGGGCTTTAGGTCCATACTCAGTTAAGGCCTCCAAATTCAAAAAAAAAAAAAACCATTATATATATAAATATATTATAATGAGTATAGTAAACTCAAATTAATTTATTGGTGTGGTGGTAGGCTTGGTTGTTACTAAATTATAGGTTATGAGTTCGAAACTTGTAATAAGTGATTTTTTTTTTCTTAACAAGTGTTATGAAAATGCCTCAAAATCTTGTTTCGATTTAGGCCTCACATTCGTTGAGCCGGCCCTGGTTACGTGATACGTATACTAGTCTCTGTCGTTTATGTCACTAATAGTTTTTATAAATCAAATCAGATAACTTCAACTCTTGTTCCTTTGTCCATACAAAGATAACATTTTTTTACCCCATAACGATGATGTCATTCTGTTAAGATTTATACAATAAGGTTCCATACATACGCATGCACATATACTTAAGTGTTCAAAAGTCAAAACATAAACTAAGCTTAACGTACGAATCTTGTAGCCACGTTTGTCCTTTTATCATCCAAAGAATAAGTTATTTTAGTTCAATAAAATAATAAATAATCTTTGTTATCATCCCCTTGATCCGGAGTCATACGTAGAGCTGTTTAATTTTCCTGTATTTAAACTGCATTTTCTTATTAATCTTTATATTAATATTATTGTAATTATTGATGGGTTCCATAAATTATATATATTGATCCAATTAAAATTTAAAATAAGGCAATTGCCACTAAAGTAATATGAAGACTAAAAAGAGTGATTTAAACGAATATTCCAAGCAATATTCTTGTGGAAACAAAAATGCATCATCATGAGGTAATGGTATTCTTAGGGAAGTTTAACAACTACGAGGAGGGTTTAAGTTTGAGACATTCAACATTGAGGTAATAGTAAATCGCAAATGTAATAACAAATCGTTGAAATAAAATAAGTACATGAGGTTCCTATTAGAAAGCTATGTTTTAGATAAAAACACAACCCCGGTTTAACAGTAACCAGTCATAGGCAGCCAAAAAATATGATTACGCTTTCAATTAGATAACCACGCACATAACCATACACATGGTCCCCGGTTTCCACTAATGATTACGTTTGGGTTCAACCGGTCAAAGACCGATTCAGTTGATTCAAGAGTATGTTAACCAAATTCTTTAAATATACATGGAGATACGTGTCGTCCTTTGTGAGAATAGAAACTAGATTAATCAAATGTAAACATAAATTCATCAATATTTATTGAAAAGGTAGAAGAGTACCTGGAGACATTATTTAAATGGAAAGAACAAAGACAAAAGTAATAAATGCGAAAAGGAAAATGTCGCTCGCAGCTTGTCTTATCGGGGGTAGGTGAGTCTAGGGTAAAAGGACTAGTGTGAGGTGGTGCCATGATTTCTAAGCTGAAATTCAATGGCGTTGATGTACACGCATCCTTGCGTACCCTGGTTGGCTTTGTAAGTCCTTTAAACGGATCTTTCAATGTGATATCAAACAATCTCGTTGTTATGCAGAAAAAAATAAGAGATGATTCAAGGAAAACAATCAAACACACATAGAACACAAGCAGAATGCTTCAAAACACACGTATTGTTACGTCTGGTGCTTAAGCACAACTATTACACACCGATATCACATTCACTTCTGTTATAAACGGCCAACCTAACAATAACCTAGATACATTGTATATATAGGCACTACACCCTAGCCCAACACAAACCAAAAGCCCACCGAGATCCAAGAGATCTCGGTTTACATATAAGCCCAAACCAAAGTATAAACCAAACTAATACTAGCCCAAAAATCTCCCCCTTGGTTTGTATCTTCATCTTCAATCATGCTCAAGAATATTTGCGTATGCTTCCTTGTATGCACCAGCCCATAGACCTGTTCTGATAATTGACCCCACCATCCTTGTATACTCTTTACTAGCTGGCTCGAACAATGGTTCAGCTATGATTTGAAAGTTGCTAAGAGTTTTAAATATCTTTCTCTCCAAACTTCAGCAAATCACGTGGATCAAGAAATCTAAACTGACCTTTTCGTAGACAAACGATGGCTGTTGCTGTCTCACCATCATACGTCCAGAACTCCATCTCATCCAGCGCACCATCGGGAATTCTGGTAGATAACAGAATATGACTTGCTTTCTTCGTGGCTGGCCACATTGCATTGACCATCGTCTTTCCCTTCTTTGGATCTCTTACTCTTTTTGCTTTTTTCAAGAAAGATTTTGCAGTAGTCATATCTGGGAACCCCCGATCCACTTGGCTTCTTAAAAAGTTCCAGAAATCTATAGCTCTTTTGTCGTTGTTGGGGTTGTGGAAAGGAGCATTGATTAAGTCACTAAGATCTACCTTCGTCCATGAACCAAAATCTTTCGTTTTCCTGTAATATTTGGTATTCCCATACCTTCTTTTGACCCACCACAAGGCTTTGTCAATATCAAAACCCCAAGACACGATGCCTGATCGATCACCGTATTTGTCTGAAAAACCCCTTTGAAGTTCAAGAATAAACTTATCTGGGTGATAAGAAGAATCCACGTTTGGTTCGAATTCTTCATAATCATAATCTTCTTTTGAAGTCTTTCACTTTGCTCGGTTGTCTTTTTGAGGGGCAGCAAGGTATTGTTCCAGTGTCTCAGAAGCGTCAATGTTTGAAGCAGGACGCGTACTGGAACTACCACCTTGACTATTAGAAGGTGTCTTCGCAGCAACGTCTTCACCGCTTTTGAATTCATCTCCAAACCTTTTAATAAACTTTTGTTGGAGGTCCAAGTATATAGCAGTGAGACCACCCATGTTAGCTTGAAGTTAATTGATCTTCAAAACTTTATCAGTGTTGCTAGGCTTCAAGCTCTTGGATGCGTACATCCTTCGCAACTGAGTCTTTTTTCAAGTTCAAAGACTCGTCGTTGTAAGGCCTGTACATCAACAGGTTTAGCATCAAAGGTGATACCCTTGCCCTTATCTTGCAGAATTTATCTTGCAAAGCAAGAATGTGAGCAAACTTATCAGCAGCGCTGGAACTTGATTGACCAATCGGGTTAGACGATCCCGATGGCTCGTCAGCATATTCAAGATTAGCCTCAAACTCGAACTCATGGGCAATATCATCAAAAATCTGTTCTTGAGTCCGAGGTTCAGCATTAGATGAACTTGTATCAACATGAGTCTCAGTACGTTCCGATATATGTTCTTGTTGCTGGCTCGTTGGTGTAGTTTTAGTAACCAACACACCCAGTCTCGGATCTTTCTTTCTTCGTTTTCGTGGAATGAGATGGCGGCTGGATCTTCAGGAAGATCTTCATCTTGTGTCACAGTGACTGATTGAGGAGGTTTCAATGCAATCGTCTAGAGCTGATCTTTAAAACATCTCTAAGTCTTTCAACTGATCAGCAGTAGGTATAATCTGTTCTTCTTGGTGTTAAGTCTCCATGTGTTGTAATGGAGAACTTTCTGGTTTATCGTCATCAGAAATGGTCTCATATGAAGTAGTGAAACTCTTAGCAGGTGTCAC